>NW_020955732.1:58805-74413 GCF_003031625.1 Empidonax traillii | reverse complement strand
AGATTTTGATGGATTTTAAGAAATTAAATCTAAGACACCGGTATAAATTATTTCTTAGAAATGCCACTATTTACTGTCTCTGAGAAACAACCAAGGAAAATGCTGACACTAAGACTTAGGTTGTCTTGTCATGTGGAGCTTTTAGATTTTGATAGCATTTTGATATTTTATCCATAATATTAAAAAATATTTTCTCCTACTAATTTTTTCATTTGTTTTTTTTCAGCTCCTTGTGGCTATAATGTAACTGCTCAGAATGGTACAGTTTATTCCCCAGGATTTCCAGATGAATACCCGAATTCCAAAGACTGTACTTGGTTAATTATTGTACCTCCAGGCCATGGGATTTATATCAACTTTACCTTACTCCAAACTGAACCTGTGAATGACTACATTGCAGTTTGGTATGCAATTTTTTAAAATAGAAGTGATTTTTTTTTCTGATTGACTTATCACATCTCACTATTCCAAGCTACAGCTTTTCTTAGTATTGCTCTTTAGGTTGTCATATGTGCTGAAGAATAGCATAAAACAAGTTGTAAGGTTATATGGAAAAATATTATTTATCACAATCTGATCTCTTTATTAATATTGTTCCAAAAATTCTTTGAAACTCAAACTCAGTTATCAATCAGCTCATTTGACCTCTCTCCTTTGAGTTGAGGTCATGTTAGGTCGAAGTGATGTAATAATCTGCACTGTGTTCAACTGTGTGTTCCATGAACATATGAGGCAATACATATTAGTTGTAGCAAAACTTTCTAACATCTTTAGACATTAACTAATTTAGGTATTAAGTAAGATTTTCTTAAATTTTCTTACCATGTCAATATGGCTGATAGGCATACTCTTTAACAGGCCTTGTACTTCCATTTCTTTAAACTTCATATTGTATGTTCCCTTTTTCTGACCTTATATTTCTTGCTACCCAAACCTGTCTCAGCTTGTGACCTTGGCTGAAGGAAGAGGTCTCAGGGCAGTCTAAATTCTTGTGTAAGAACAGCAGGCATAGACAATGCTGAATATGGTAGACATCTTCTCATCTCTGTCTGGTCCTTACCTCACTTAAGATGCAAAGTGACTTATTTCTCATATATGCTACAGAGAGTTTGGCAAAAGGAAAGTTTGCACAGAAAATAGGATTTAAATAATTCATATGAGTCAGCTGCTCCCATCTCACAATTCCTATACCTAGTGGTGAATTTTTTTTACACAATTTATAGAGATGCATGACTGTTTCTGAACTGCCATTGGGCTGCCTCTAGTATTTTCATTACCTATAAAACCAAGCCTAAAATGCATCATAGATTATCCTCTTTGGCATCTTTGGGATTAATTTAAAAGACAAGAGTAACTTGAATATTTCCACAACTCTGTATCAGTCATGAGTTGAAGACTTGAAGGATGTGGGTCAAAAATGTTAGAAATATGATAACGTTACAAGAATTTTCTAGTTTGGTTTTTTTTTTTGGGGGGGGGAGTGGAGCTTTGGCTGATGCGTACATGAGAATTTTTGATGAGAACACACATTGCAATTTCAGTTAACCATGAAATCTTACAAAACTCCTGATCTCTCAAAAAATATAATCCTTTTAAGATGGAAAGATTATTCTGTGTTACTAGAAATAAAAAGAAAACAAACTAATTTAAAATCATTAAAATAATTTTTGTTACAAAAATTTAACCTGCTCTCCAGAAAAAAAGAGACTGTTAATTTAAATCTTAGGAACGGTGATTTTTCAGCTAACTTTTTTATGTTTCATTTCCTAGGGATGGTCCTGACCATAATTCGCCTCAGCTAGGAGTTTTCAGTGGGAACACAGCTCTGGAAACAGCTTATAGTTCCACCAATCAAGTCCTCCTCAAATTTCACAGTGATTTTTCAACAGGAGGATTCTTTGTCCTCAATTTTCATGGTTGGTTTCCTATGTAGAGTTAACACCTATTTACCATGGTCAATTAGTGATTTTTGAAAATATTTCTTAACTTTGTGATTTACTGATTTACCAGGATTCAAGGACTTGCTATTTTTTTTCTAAATAACAGTAAAAACTAGTTTTTAAAATCACACAATTAATAATCTTAAGAATATTAATTTGTAGCTTTGAATAAACTGTTTCCTATCCTTAATGTTAATTGTCACTATCTAATATTAATCTTTTACCTTTTTAATTACTTTGGCCTATATATTAGTTAGCATTTAACATTCTCTAATAAAATTGTTCTCCAGCTGACCATGCCTAGGGCTTATGGTCAGAGAGATTTCTAGGATGCTTGGGTAGGACTGAACAATAGCTCAAAGACTGATATCTAGCAAAATACTTTGTTCAAAGTTACATTCAAGGTTACAGGTTGAGCAAATTAGGCATCTAAATGCTGAATTTCAGTTCTAGTTCTAAGTTACCCAAATTATATATATTCAGTGGGAGATTGTTGGGCATCTGGACTGTTTTTCAAAAAGATAGAGTGAATTGATTCACAAGGGCAGGACGAAATGCCACAGAAACAGAGTACCTGAAGATACCTGTTTGCAAAGGGAAGTCCTTACAGAATTGTTACTCAGAGTCTGAAATAGTTTTCTTTTCTGTGTTTTTCTCCTAAAAGAAAGTCATGATGCATGGTCACCTAAAGCACTTACCTGAGAAGCAAAAACTAAAGTGTATAGGACTGTCAAGTTGTCCAGGAAATTAGTTCAATGGAGAGGAGAGTTTTTCTTTAGTGTGTGTGCTCTAATCACAAACTTAAATTTTGTAGGCATGCTACTTCATTTGGATTTTTTTAATCCAGAAATGGCTTTTTCAGCTAGTGGTCACTTTCCTTATGAGATTGCTCACAATTTATTATAAGAAACAAATGTGAAGAGTAGAGATTTTGAGTTACATTTTAAGGGACCTTAATGATCATTTAGTTCCAAACCCCTTCCATGGGTAGGAACATCTCCCACTAGACCAGGTTTCTCAAAACCTTATCCAGGCTGGACTAGTACACTTCCAGGGAACCACAGTTCCTCTAGGCAGTCTGTTCCAGTGCCTCACCACCCTCATGTGATGTCATGACATTTAACTTGGAAAAAGTTGTAACTGAAATTGTGAGGTTTTCAGTGGAGCTCTGGTAATTTGGGAAGTATGAGTGTGAAATGAATTTTCTGTAAAATAGTCCTTAACACATCATTTTTGGTTTTTTTCACTTAAATTTACAGCTTATCAGCTGAGGAAGTGCCAACCTCCACCCACAGTTCCACATGCAGATTTGTTTACAGAAGATGATGATTTTGAAATAGGTAAACAAATGGTATTTCTTTTTCTTTCTTCTGTTTTCACTTGAATTCTAAATAAACTAAGCTATTAATAAATTTCATCTTCCATCTGAGATTTTGATATACTTCTGTTTGAAGGATTTTGGGGGTTTAACTTTTTTTTGTCAATAATTTTTCCAGGAGATTTTGTGAAGTACAGGTGCCATCCTGGTTTCACCCTTGTTGGACAAGATATATTAACCTGCAAACTGAATGCACAGTTGCAGTTTGAAGGATCCTCTCCATCTTGTGAAGGTAAATATATGCTTATGTGGTCTGTATATCATTAGTGTGCATCCTACAGAAAGCATCAAATTTTTAGGCACTACCTTTTCCTTAAATTAAAAGAAAATTTTCCATTTATTTCTCTAATATTTAAGAGATGCACACATTGTCATATATTGGTCTTTAAGGATATTGCACAGGCACATACATGCTTTAGAATCAAAAGAAAAGTGGTTTTAAATATTTAACTCCACCATTAATGAAACACTGATTTCTAAAAATCATTTAATATATTTTATATTGCTTCTTATAAAACCAAAGATTTCTTTTAACTCTTGAAGAATTTTAAAAATATGAATTTAAATTAAGCTTTCAAAATGTAATGAGAATCTATCCTCTATGCTTTCAAAAATATGGTGACATAGTATTTCAAACAAGGAATTAAAAAATATGAATAATTTTTAGATGTGTATTCATACACAATTTGTTCATCTTGGAAATGTGTACTCAGTCCTCCAAATTTTGTTTTTCAACAGCTGTTGTTTGTTTTTGTCTTTATTTTGGTTGGTTTTTAAATATTGGATGAAAAAAAGATTTTGAAATTATGAAAAGTGATCAAGAAAGCATTTGTAGAATTTTGTCCTGAAGTAACTCAACATTTTCTTTGGAAAATAAAAGTTAGTGATGAGATGCCATCATTAAAATTTTAAGGAATTAAAAAAGTTAACAGAAGGTCTAATGTTCATAGCATATTATCCAGGCTTAGTTTTGGTCTGTAGTAGGTAATTAGAGCATCTTCTACAGCATGAGGTAAAAACATCCATGTGCTCAACAGGCAGTGCTGGAAGCACAGCAATCATTGTGATGCTTTATTAAGAGCTGTTTGCACATCTTCTTTCCTGTTGCCCTTGTTCTCTATTTCCATGATTTAAAAATTAATGAAGAATTCAATAGTACAAGCTGTATTATTTTATTAGTGTCATAATATATTTAATGCACCTATAAGAAATTTATTCACATGACCACCCATACCCAAGTGGGGGGTTTTACCTCCCTTTTCTTAACTCGTTCATACAATTAGCTTGGATCTGTAACAGATTCAGAGTCAGGGACTCCATGTCTTTGTTTTGAGTGGAAGAGTTATTATTCACTTCAAGACCCTCACCATAAAATAAAGTAATGATAAAATTGTGTATTTCTATATCTTTCTTGATCAGATAACTCAATACTTATTAATTTTTAGGGGTTTTTTCTTCAATCAATGTATTTATCTGATCCAATTATATTTTAATAAGATGATTATACTGCACATCCAGACTTCAGTTTTCAGTTGACAGTAACAGCAGTAACTTAACTCTTGACTATGTCAATTAGTGTCAATGAAAACTGAAAACCTAAAGTAAACTGAACAGTTATCATAAAATCTACAGAGATATTAGGAGCCTCTGAAAATGATTAGCCATGTATAAAAAACAGATTATTTCCAACAGGTCTTGCAGATGCTGTGCAAACTCATGGCTTTCTCTGACCGTATTGATGTTTCTTTGCAGCCGTTTCAGACATTGTTAACTGTGGTGGGTTGACCCTGGCTGGATTTCAGGTGACCACTAAAGCCACACTGTCACTCCTTTCCTCAGCTGGACAAGGGAGACAAAATATAATGACAAGCTCTTGAGACAAGATAAAAAGAGAGATCAGTCAGCAATTATTGCCATGGGTAAAACAGACTCAACTTGGGGAAAATTAATTGAGTTTATTAACAATCAAATCAGAGTTAAAATAAGAATTAAATCAAATTAAATAAAAAAAAATCAAATTAAGAAAATAAAATCAAATCTTAAAAACACCTTCCCCCCACTTCTCTTCTCTTCCTAGGCTCAGCTTCACTCCAGATTTTCAGTACCTCCTCCCTGGCAGAAGCACAATGGAGCAGGGAATGGAGATTGTGGTCAATTCACATTGTGTCTGCTGGTTCTTTCTTCTTAGGGGGACTACTCAAACTCTTCCTCTGCTCTAGCATAGGTGCCCTTTCATAGCAAAAAATCCTCCATAAACTTCTCCAGTGTGAGTCCTTCCCATAGGCTGCAGTTCTCCATGAACTGCTCCAGTGTGGGTCCCTTCCATGGGGCGCAGTCCTTCAGGAACAGACTGCTCCAGTGTGGGTCCCCTGTGGGATCACAAGTCATGCTAGAAAACCTGCTCCAGCATGGGTTCCTCTCTCCATGGGGAACATGTATTGCCAGGAGTTTGCTCTAGGGCAGCTTCGCATGGGATCACAGCCTCCTTCAAGCATCCACTTTCTCCAGCCTGGAGTCCTACACAGGCTGCAGATGGTATCTGCAGCATTTCCAAAGAGGAATGAAGCTTGTGAAGGGTCTAGAGGACAAGTCTTATGAGGAATGGCTGAGGGAACTGGTGCTTAGCCTGGAAAAAAGGAGGATGAGTATTGCTTTCTACCTTAAAGGAGTAGTGAGTTTGGGATCAGTCTCTTCTCCCAGGTGACAAGTAATAGGACAAGAGAAAATACCTGAAGTTGCACCATAGAAGTTTAAATTGGATATCAGGAAAAATATCTTCACCGAAAGGCTTGCAAAGGGTAGGAATGGGTTGCTTAGAGAAGTGGATGACTCACCATCTTCACAGCTATTTAAAAGATGTGTTGATGTGGCACTTGATATGGTTTAGTGGTGGACTTAGTGTTAGACGAATAGTGGTCTCAAGGATTTTAGAGATCTTTTCTAACCAAAAAAATCCTATGATTCTATGATTCTGTAAGCTCTACTGTGGACCTTCATGGGCTGCAGGGACACAGCCTGCCTCTCTGTGGTCTTCATCACAAGCAGCAGAGGAATCTCTGCTCCAGCACCTCGCCCTCCTTGGTATATGCAGAATTGTTTCGCTCACATATTCTTACTCCTCTCTTGTGCCTGCTGCTGTGTGGGGGTTTTTTTCCCTTCTTAAATGTGGTATCACATAGACACTGCCACTGTAGCTGATAGGCTTGACCTTGGCCAGTGGCAAGTTCATCTTGGGAACCGGTTGGTACCTGTGTCCATTAAACACAGGGGAAGCTCCTGGCAGCTTCTCCCAGAAGCCACCCCTGCAAGCCTCTCACTACCAAAACCCTTTCATACAAACCCAATGCACAGATGAATACTAGCAGCTCTGTATTTCCCTCACTTTGTGGATTTTGTGAATTTCTTCCCTTTCTTGTATTTGTTATTTATTGTTATTCCAAAATACCCCATAAACTAAAGTTACTAGAATTTTGTTATTCTATAAGTTGTTTCTAACTGATTTTTAGGAACATCTTTAGTACACGATGGGTTTTGGTTGTTTGTTTTTTTTTTCATTTAGAAGATTAAATAATACAGTTCTGTCTGAGAAGAATACCACCTGTTAATGTTTTTCAGTCATGTATTCTTTTCATGTGAAGGTAGCAAAACTTTGTTGGAAGGAGGACATCAAAAGAGCTAATCTGATAAAAAAAAAAAGTGCCATCTGAGTGATTCAGAGACAGAAGACAATACTATTGGAGACATTAGAGTAAAGATTCTGACACAGTTATTTTGGACAGAAATAAGAGCGGATTTTTTTTAGATAAATTTTAATGCAACTGATTTCCTTTCTTCAGACAAGTTGTATCTTTAAATAAATGCAATTTTCCTTTCTGAAAAATAGAATTACTTGAGTGTATGTCTATTCCAACCTCTCCAGTATTACAATGGAGATAAATGTTGAATTTAACTCCTATTTAATGCTGAAACCCTGCCTTATATTTATGAAGATTTCTTCTGGATCATATGAAATATTTGTAGATAATTTAAAAGTTGTGGTTTTAATGATCATCTTTATGGTGTTTACTTATAGATAAATATTTGAAAGTACTCATGATGCATTCTGAAAACCTAAATATCTTAGGGGAGGAAACATGTATTTCTGAATCAGATCAAAAATTCCATATACTACACAATATACCCAGTGTTCCATCTCTAGCACTGGCCAGTAATGATTTTCTAGTGAAGAACAGAAGATTGTTGCAAGCATGCAGTTAATTAAGGCCTCAATTCAACTGTAGCTAAGCCACTCTTAGGCTAGCAATGTTCTTTATATTTTAAATCCCATAAGGCTGTTTCTTCAGCGGAATTATTCAGTCCTATTTTGAACCCATGTATATGCATTAAATCCACAAAATATAAATAGTGCAAGCAGTTGCACAATTTATTTATGTAATATGTGAAGTCATTTCTCTGTCTGCTTTGAACTCAACACCTACTGTTTTCACTTCATGTCCTCCAGTTCTTATGGAGAAAAAAAACAGTAATAAGTTTTTCTCTATTCACCATATTTATGGAAATATTCTACAGACTAGAGGATATTTCATACCTTTAATCATTCTTGTCATCCTTCTCAATACTCTTTCCAGTTCTATTCTATTTCTTTTCTGATGATACAATATGGAACTGCACTTATACAATACCATTTGATCCTGATAGACTTGAATAAAATCGCTACATTCTATGCAATTTACATATTTTATTTCAAACTAATTTTTGGATTACCTTCTTGTATTTCTGCATTTTATCCATAATTTACAATTTTTTACATAGTCTTTGTTTAAATCAACTTCACATTTTTTAAAGATACCAGAAAACTTTCCATTTTCCTAAGCTATGCCACTATGTTTTAGTAGGCAATAAATATATTATCTGATAGAAGGCCAAGTCCTAGGATACTATATACAAGTCTGATGACATATCTGACAGGCAAGAAAAATGAGTCTCCATGACCACTTCTACACCATTCTGAACGAATGACCACCAGAGCAGCTGTAATCACACCACACTGCAGCTTTCTTACAGCTCCCTTTCCCTTCCTGTCTGGTCTATCCGAGGAGGGTTTTTCTCGAAATGCTTGATGCTGTGATAACTTGCCAGGTGTTTTCTAATGTGCAGAGCCTCAGACACCTTACAGAACATTCTGTCAACGTGCATGAGTTTATGTTTGCTAGTAGTTGAACATTCATGATTTCTGTTTATACACTTGAAGCACCTGCTCTCATCCTACCCTTATATCCTCTTGCGACAAATTCCTTGCATTTTGTAATTGCTGTTAGGGAAATGTAGAGATGTAAATTAAAGCATGATGAACATTGTGACAGCAAGAAGTATTCCCATATTGGTCACAAAAATTGACATATTAGTAAAATAGATGGTGGACATTCAGTATAAGGTGAAGGTCTCTAATATAATCTTTAAACTGCTCAAAACACTAAAGTCAGAGAGATGGTGTGATACTATTGTCCTATTGTGGTGATAATATTTATGAATGAAAAGCAAAATCAAAGATGAAGACAACGGAAGTACTTTTGGATGGTCAGGCCTTCCCCCAAAAACGTGAAACAGATTCCTCCAAAATCCAGGTAAAGTAATCTGTATCTCAAAACTAGGATATGATGAGAGTGTTATGCTGCAGAATTACTCTTCTCATGACACCGCCCTACTACATACAGTTACGTGACTGTGTAGCATAAAGATAGGTAGTATTTCCTGTTGTTCTTCTGTAAATATTGCCCCTATGTCTGAATCTGTGCAAACTAACAAATTACAGTACTCGAAATTTAAGTGTGCAACAATATTGTTAAAAATGAATGCAAAAGAGATTACTTATGTCCTACAATGTGCCTAATATTATTTTTTGATTTTTTAAAAGTTTTTTATCCTGTTATCACTCCAAAGTATTTTATAATAGCCGCTTCTAAAATTCATGGAATATACTTATATAATAAATATTTTCAATGTATAAATATACTTATAAATAATATACTTATAAATATAGGCTTATAAATATATAAATAAATATATAAATAAATATATAAATAAATAAAAAACAAGAGTGTCCAGAAAGTATCAAATCCAGCAGTGTGCCCAAGTGGTCAAGAACGCTAGTGGCATCCTGGCCTGTTTCAGGAATGATGTGGCCAGCAGGACCATGGAAATGATCCTTCCCCTGTACTCAGTGCTGGTGAGGCCACACCTGGAGTGCTGTGTCCAGTTCTGGGCCTCTCAATTCAGGAAGGATTTTGAGGTGCTGGAGCAGGTTCAGAGGAAAGCAACGAGGCTGGTGAAGGGACTAGAACACAAGTCCTGTGAGGAGAGGCTGAGGGAGCTGAGGTTGTTTAGCCTGGGGAAGAGAAGGCTCAGGGGTGACCTCACAACTCTCTTAAAATACCTCAAAGGAGGTTGTAGCCCAGTGGAGGTTGGTCTCTTTTCCCAGGCAGCTATCAGTAAGACAAGAGGGCATGATCTCAAGCTCTGTCACGGGGGAGAGCTTGGGTTGGATATTAGGAAGAATAAATATAGAATAAATATAGAATAAACAAAATAAATAGAATAAACAAAATAAATTTTATCCAACTGGATTGGATAAAAACCCAGTTGGGGTTGGATATTAGGAAGAAATTCTTTACACAGAGGGTAAGTCAGGCATTGGAAGGGGCTGCCCAGGGAGGTGGTGGATTCTCCATCCCTGGAGATATTTAAGAAGAGACTGGATGTGGCACTTAGTGCCAAAGTCTAGTAACTGTGGTGGTAGTGGATCAACAGTTGGGCCTGATGATCTCAGAGGTCCTTTCCAACCCATCTGATTCTATTCTATGATTCTATGATTCTATGCTATGATTTTATGAAATATAATACTGAAGAATACAATGTTAACATGTTAATCAATTGACAAATAAAAGAAACAGTATCAACAGGGTAATATTGTGGTGGGTTGACCTTGGCTGGATGTCAGGTGCTCACCAAGCCACTCTATCACTCCCCTCCTCAGCAAGAAGAGGGAAGAAAATACAAGGGATAAAGATAAGGCAGTTTACTAAAGCAAAAATGAAAGTTCACATGCACAAGCAAAGGAATAAACAAAATATTTTATTCTCTACTTCCCATCAGCAAGTGATGTCCAGACACTTCTCAGGAAGCAGGACTTCAGCATGTGTATCTGTTTTAAATAATGAACGTCCCACCCCTCCTCCTCTTTCCTTTTAGCTTTTATTGCTGAGCAGATGTCATATCATATGGAATATCCCTTTGGTGAATTTGGTTCAGCTGTACTGCCTATGCCTACTTCCAAGATCTTGCCCAGCCCCAGCCTACTGGGGGGATGTGGGTCGCAATGTTGGAGAGACAGGGATGATGCTGTGCCAGCCCTGCTCAGCAGTAGCCAAAACTCTGGTGTGTTAACAACACCTTGCTAATTACCGATACAAAGGACAGCAGTGTGAGGGCTGATAAGGGGGAAACTAACTCCATCTCAGCTAGACCAACACAAATATATTTGCCTCAACCAAAGCACCTCGTATTTAGGATACTCTATTTTTTAAATACCATGCTAAAGGCAAGAGCTAATATTATAGAACAAAAAGGTCAAAATTGCAGGTTTTTGTTTTTACCTGTTGTGTATATGCTACGAAGAAAATAATACTGTGGAGTTTATTCAAATTATAGGTATTAGTTATTCATATTATTAAAAAATGGATGTGTGTTTTGTTTCACAAAGCAAGGTGAAGCAGTCTCACTGTCTCATATCTCAGTTTTATGTCTTTAACCATATGAGTCTTGTAAAATATTCAAGTACAGCTTTCACAGAGAGATTGTTATGTAATCAGCAGCTAAGTTATACTGGGGGGGAGTTGGTGAGTAATTCCTTATGGTACAGGAAAAGCCAGCAAAAGCTGCCAAGATGAACACTTCAATTTGCCACATAACCCTGTGGTACAGCCAGCTTCCCAAACTGCAGAGGAGCAAGACACTGTCTGCCTTCCTGTATCCCTGAACTACTCCAGAAGTGCTGCACTCATAAGTCCCTATGGTTTGTCTCCTGTGAATGGCTGAGATTGGAAGGGACCTCTTGTCTAATAACTCAGCCATAGGAAGTGAATCTTAAAGACTTAAAGGTATAGCTCATTGGTCATTTCTTCTCTAGCACAAGAGAGATACTAAGCGATTTAGAGGTTAGAAGGATATAAGGTTTTCCATTTTACTGGATTTGCTCTAGAAATATGCTGGGTTTGTATCAGTACTGCAGAGGAATATTCCATATCCCCTTTCATCCTGTCCATCACTGTTTGTGCTGATTTGTATTAGAAAGGTGCATTTTTTCTTTTTTTTCGTATGAACAGTACTTCTTTCTTTTGGGAATTGTTTTGCTAGTAAGGTTCTGAAGTCCAATAAGTGAATACAATAGAATATATATGGAGGAAAGAGTTCCTACAGCAATCCTTCATTGATCTCTGTCTTATGTCATGTACATGTGGTTATTTGCTCGAGGAAATTCTCTGACTTTTTAGCTGTTGATTTTTAATATTTACCCACCGAAGAAATGTTCTTAAATACAAAGCAGCTTCATACTTTTGCTCAGTTATGAGAGAAGTGCATGAGGAAACATCTGCAAAGGCACATCCTCCTGTGATGAATAAATTGGTTTCAGATTCCTTCTTAAGATTTGGCTGTGACAAATGAGAAAGCTAGGAGCAGTCTTTCTGTGTTATTGAAAACTTTTACCTGCTTTTGAAAAAAATATATTTTTTGTTGTTATTTTTTCAAATCTAGAAAAGAAGCTGTTTTCTTGTCCCTTTTCCTCACTTTTTGTCTCTGGTATCCTTTACAAGAAAAAGTAAGTGAGCCAAGAGCAAAGCAGTTGAAATAAAAAGGCAGGAAAAGTAATTTCTTTGGGTTTTTTATCTGTCCCCCCTACTCCTCCCAGTTTCCTGGTCTTTTTGCAGACCATTCTTACCAGTTCTCATCTGTAGCGTTGCCACAGGTTTCTGAGATGCTCATAGTCTAAGGGCCTGTGCTATCAGAGTGTGATTGTCATTCTTCCTGTTATATGACATTTCTTTTTCCCGAAGGAAACTAACATTTTTCACTTTGAGTTGGTGACTTTCCTCTGTGTTTTCACTGCATTTCGTTCCCTGACTCATTTCTTTAAGATGCTTGCAGAGAATTTCTTGAGTTAATGAATAATATCTCAACACTTTGTGACAGTGTTCTGGGGATCACTGTAAACTAATCTCAGACTTTTCAAAATGTAATTTTGAATCTTATTCTTACTTGACAGTCCTATATTTAAGATTCTGAAAACTTCAGGTAATGGAGTAAGCAAACATGCAGCCTGTTCTTAAGAAGATACTTATAACATCTCTTTGGAAACAATACCTGTGAGAATTTAGCTGAAAGACCATCCATACAAAGGCTGCGATTATAGCCTTTTAAATTAACCCAACTGTAAACTTCTCTGGAATAAGATGTACCATCAGGCTTTCCATTTTTTGAGATCACCAGGCTTTAGTCTTGTCTTTACTGTATGTGTATAACACTCAGATTTTGTTTGCAAACCTCAAATCTGAATGACTACTAAATAATTGGTTTCATGAGTAATTTGGTCAGTGGTCATTTCCTTAACTCCCTAGGAAGCTGAGGAAAATCAAGCAACAAAAGCTATTTGTATCCTTACCTTCTGTGATGGTAGTTTTTAGATATGGCATGTTTACAAAAAACACTCCAGAGGTACTTGCTACAGTCCCATTTCCCAATCCAAATGACATACACTTTGCACCTGCTTTTTTGTCATATTTGGATGATTGTAGCTGTTTCCTAAAGCATAGTCTCTCCAGAGAGGTGATAGTTTTCCTGTGTTGAAAAGAATCTCTGTCTTGCTGTGAAAAAGTCTGACAGCATTACTGATTTCTCCAGGATACTACTAATTCACGACTTTGAAGACCAGCTCTTAATCCTCAAGTTGCTCCAGCAGACTTTAACATTTAAAATAAAAAGTTTTACCAGGACTTTTACCTCACCTGTTTTGATCACACCGGCATATGTGGATCCCTTGACTGGAAACCCTTTGGGCTCTAACGTATTTCTGGATTAATGTTTTACTATAATTAGTATCTTGTTTCCTAATACAAGGTTTATAAAAGCAGTTCTGTTTCTCTGTGTGCTATAGGGAACTGTGTTGTTCCTTCCATTTAGAATATGTTTTTAACATCTTTTCATTTGGAAACTGAAGCTGAAGCATGCATTTCATGGAATGGAAGCACTTTATTTCATTGCTGTTCTTGTTGTTCTTCTTTTTGTGTCCTTTTTAGCACAATGTCCAGCGAATGAAATCCGTACAGAATCATCAGGAGTGATCCTCAGTCCAGGTTATCCAGGCACCTATCCCAACTCTCAGACATGTTCTTGGACTATAAAGGTTGAGCCAGGATATAATATCTCCATTTTTGTAGAAATGTTTCAAAGTGAAAAGCAATTTGATGAGCTGGAGGTATTTGATGGTAAGAGAGATTTAAATTCTATCTAATCACAAAGACCAAATATTCTGTTGACTGGGCCTTGATAACCAGTTGTTTGTTTCATAATGCAGTGACACATCTAAAACTTAAAAAATAGTTCAGTATTTCTGTTACTTTTGCCTTAAATCTAAATCTGTTAGCCAATTAAATTTTTTATAGATGTATTCAAGATAAAGTTTTTTAATTTTCTTAGGTATTGTCAGAGGAGGAGCAGTATCAGCTGCAGCATTCCTATGAAAGTCACATAGTTTTCTGTTTCCTGGGAAATGTATTGAGGTGCCTAAAAGGAGAAATTAACATGCTGGTTTGTAAGGGTTCATTCCTACTGAGGAAGTATTTTGGGCTTATAATTCCATTTGTCCAAATTAAAAAATTAATTGAGTCTAAATACTCAAATTTGAGTTCAAAAACTGTCTTTCTCCATAGAATAGCAGACCAGTGCTGTTCACTGATTGAATATGCCACTGTTAGATTTTTTTAACATCTTTTTTGAGGCAAAGAGTAGAGAAATGAAAAAACCCCAATTTCTAGTGCTACTCACAGTATCACCCCTCAAAGGGCCCTACTTGATTATTATTTTCTCCTGAATTCTGAGCTTATTGTCACTTGATGTGTTCTCATTGATTGATTAAGATAATTAGTTTCTAATTGTTCTTAAATATATTTTTATTCATTTGGAAACCATTATCATATCTTTGCTCATTAACCAAGAATATATGATAACTATGATAGAAACAATTAATATTCAGTATTGGAGTTTCAGAGCATGAAAAATATGAAAAGCGCATATCTTTTTTGGTATCTTGCTCCAAGTATTTCTCTTAAATAATAAGTTTTTAATGTCTAAAATTATCAATTGGTTTTTCGCTTTTTGGTAACAAAATTCTGAAAAAACCCACAACATTTTTAATTATTTTAAAAATGCCACTTCATTAGCATAATATTTCTTCATAATATGTATGTTGGTCCATGCCAGGTTAGTGCAGAAAAAAGTCTGCAAAAAATTCATTAAGACTAGCTTTTCCTCTACTCTATTTTATAATTAATCAAGAAAATATATAGCATACCTGGAAATTTTTTAGTGGCCTGATCACTTTGTTTTCATTTGAAAAATAGTGTTGAAACTGCTTAATTTGCCTGATGCATTCTTTTGTTTGCTTTCTTATGAATTTAAGTGTAATGAAACCACATTATCAATTACAGATCTGAGAGGAGAATTTAGTTCCTATGTTTTTAAGCATTTTCATTTCATGACATGAAATGATATTCTTACAAATTCATCTCTTCTGCAGCTTTACAGAAGTAATTTTTTCTACCACCTACCAGCAACTTTAAGTGAGGAAGATAATGGCATATTTAAAACCTCTCAATTACAATGCATGTAGAGATTCCTGAGCTACTCTCAACAAGTTGATATTCAAATATGCCACATTGCAGTGCCTTGCAGAGATACTTGCTTGTTTCCCTGTGGACATATTAGCAATGTGCTTTGCTGGACTAATTAGTTCTACATCTCAGCACAATGAGCTTGTTGGGGCAGAAGGCAATGCTGATGTGGCCATACTGCTTCCACTGATGGCTATTACTCAGACTAGCTCGTTCATACCTAGCTTAGGCATTTCCCTGTATTGCTGCACTTTGCAACAAATATCCTATTGTGGGATCTTGTGTGGTCCAGAACAGTGTACATTTATCTAGGTTTGTAGAACTGCACTGATCTACCTACAGATCTAC
>NW_020955732.1:56809-58454 GCF_003031625.1 Empidonax traillii | reverse complement strand
TGGCCATACTGCTTCCACTGATGGCTATTACTCAGACTAGCTCGTTCATACCTAGCTTAGGCATTTCCCTGTATTGCTGCACTTTGCAACAAATATCCTATTGTGGGATCTTGTGTGGTCCAGAACAGTGTACATTTATCTAGGTTTGTAGAACTGCACTGATCTACCTACAGATCTACAGGCCGTACCGGTGTGCCGAAAGGCAAGCCGACGGGGAAGACAACCAGCTTGGTTAAACAGGGAGATTCTGAAGGAAATCAGTTATAAAAAGAGAGTTTACCAACTATGGAAGAAAGGGCTGGCTATTTACGAAGAATTCAGGAAGACAGCTAGATCATGCAGAAAGAAAATCAGGGATGCAAAAGCACAATTTGAAGTTAAATTGGCCACTTCTGTTAGGGATAACAAAAAGTCCTTCTATAAATACATTAATAACAGAAGGAGGGGCAAAGAAAACCTCCATTCTTTGATGGACTTGGAGGGAAACGTAGTTAATAGAGATGAGGAGAAGGCTGAGGTACTTAACACCTACTTTGCCTCAGTTTTTACCAGTAAGACAGGTGGCCCTCAAGGCAACTGGCCTCTGGAGCTGTAGTTGGTGACTTACTGAATCATCTGGATCCTCACAAGTCTATGGGACCAGACTAGGGTAATGAAGGAGCTGGCAGAAGAGCTTGCCAAGCCACTCTCCATCATCTTCCAACAGTCCTGGCTCACTGGGGAGGTCCCATATGATTGGAAGTTGGCAAATATCACTCCAAACCATAAAAAAGGCTGCAAGGCTGACCCTAGTAACTACAGGCCTGTCAGCCTGACCTCGGTGCCTGGCAGAGTTATGGAGCAGATCATCCTGAGTGCAATCACACAGCAGCTACAGGATGGACAAGGGATCAGACCCAGCCAACATGGGTTTAGGAGGGGCAGATCCTGTTTGACCAACCTGATCTCCTTTTACGATCAGGTGACCCACCTGGTGGATGAGGGAAAGGTTGTGGATGTGGTATATCTGGACTTCAGCAAAGCCTTTGACACTGTCTCCCTTAATATACTCCTGGAAAAGCTGGCAGCCCATGGCTTGGACAGGGGCACTCTGTGCTGGGTCAGGAACTGGCTGGAGGGCCGGGCCCAGAGAGTGCTGGTGAACGGGGCCGCATCCAGTTGGTGGCCGGTCACCAGTGGTGTCCCGCAGGGATCAGTGGTGGGCCCAGTCCTGTTTAACATCTTTATTGATGATTTAGATGAGGGGATTGAGTCCATCATCAGCAAATTTGCAGATGACATCAAGCTGGGAGGGAGTGTCGACCTGCCAGAAGGCAGGAGGGCTCTGCAGAGGGGCCTGGATAGACTGGAGAGATGGGCTGACTCCAATGGGATGAAGTTTAACAAGGCCAAGTGCCGGGTCCTGCACTTTGGCCACAACAACCCCCTGCAGCGCTACAGGCTGGGCACAGAGTGGCTGGAGAGCAGCCAGGCAGAAAGGGACCTGGGGGTGCTGATCGACAGGAGGCTGAACATGAGCCAGCAGTGTGCCCAGGTGGCCAAGAAGGCCAATGGCATCCTGGCCTGCATCAAGAACAGTGTGGCCAGCAGGAGCAGGGAAGTGATCCTTCCCCTGTACTCTGCGTTGGTGAGGCCACACCTTGAG
>NW_020955732.1:9597-55089 GCF_003031625.1 Empidonax traillii | reverse complement strand
ATTCAGGAAAGCATCACATGACACATCACTGCAGCAGAAGCTGGGGTTTTAGTTCCTTATAGAGACAAATTCTAAAACAATAATTAAAAAACTGTAAGACTCAAGAACACCTAAGTCATGCTGCTGACCTTCCTAAAGACCATCTGAACAGTTGCCTGCTAGGTAAGATAAAGAAATTGAAACTCTACTCCAAGAGAAACAAATCTAAAATACACTGAATTAATCCTCTGATCTCCCAACGACTAAAAAATATGGTGTGGCATATGGTGCTGCAAACTAATTTCATAATCAATAATAAGGATTCTCACCTTGTTATTTGTAGTGGGTCTTTATTGGTAACTGTACTCTTTTAGTCCCTTTATTTGAGGATTTATTAAGAACATATATATTCCCAACTGTAACAAGTGTATTATAAACAGATTTTACAAAAACTAAGAGGAAAGCACAAAGTAACTGAGTGAAATGTCGTGTTTTGAATCATTTTTTCAAGCAAAAGTAAGAATTGACTTTAGCATTCTTTATTGTTTATCCTACACTGTAATTGTTAAACACTAACTCCCTACACTAACTATGAACAAAGAAGTCACCAAGAATTTTGATGAGGGCATGCTGGGCAACCTATGCCTAAAACTATGCTTAATTTTTCTTATTTTGTATCTGCATTTATTATTAAGAAGATGTTTAGTAATACTTATTTAGCTGTAATATTGTTGTTATGTTGAATGAAGTGCAGTTCTTAAGAACTGGGAGGTGGTCTTAATATTTATTGTGGTTTCTATAACCTCCCTTTTGTACCTGAAATGTCGCAATCAGAAAACATTTTTTTTTACTTTTACTTTTTTTTTTTTTAATTGGATCGGAGGAGGAGAAGACTGACAACAATTGCATTCAGTTTTTAGGTGTCTTTTGATTCAGTTTTATTTTTGTATTTTCATTCACTGATTAGGTTGCAGCTGTTCAAACTCAGCAAAAAAAAAAATGAATGAAGCAGCTCTTTATTTGTAGTAGCAACTGTGACCAAGATAATGTTGGTTGAATGTGGCTCTCCTAAACTTGAAAAAACATGGAACAAAAAGCATAGTGTGCATATGAAGGGAAGCAGTTCTGCTGGAGAAAACAAAACCTTCATATGGAGGAAAAAGATACCATTTCGTGTTTCATAAAGCTTTTGTTTAGAAATTGGATTGATTTTTATTTTTTTCTCTTGAGTATATGTTGTTCTATTGTATAATTAGCTCTAAATTTTTTTTTGTGCTTCTGTGGTTTTTTTGTGGTGAAGATAGCAGTCTAGTGACAGGACACATTTTTTCAACATCCTGTATTTACCATAACTGTATATCTTTTCACACTAAAATGAAATTATAATAAATACACCAATTAACAGAGCTGAGCACTTTTGCACTGTGATGATCTTACACATGAAGGAGCATTTTTAACTCTGTGTTACTATGTAATATGGTAGTATTTAAACTATACAAGATGAATGATGTCAAAGAATGTATATATTTGGTACTGCTCACTAGTTAGATAAGAAATTAAATTAATAATAGTTATAAAAGGACAAGGAATAGAAACACAACCTCATTCAATGTAATTGTGTCAAATAGAAATGAATTTTTTTTTTAGAAAATGTGCTATTTTTTCACAGTTTCTGGCAAAATCACAAAAATATATTGGTTTTTATTTCTATTTGTTTGTACCAACATCTTTTATTGTACCATCTAGTGAAAATGGACAGTTTTAATAGACATCTGGTAAATATTTCTCTGAAAATGTCAGCTTATTTCGTATCATATTGTGTTTACATTCACTTAAACTCATTGCACTTTAAAACTTCAGTAATTTCTTTCTTCATCTCTGAAGGTTCTTCTGGGCAAAGCCCTTTACTGGTTGCTTTAAGTGGGAATCATACTGGGCAACTGAACTTCACAAGCAAAATGAATCAGCTCTATCTCCGCTGGTCAACGGATCATGCAACCAGCAAGAAAGGATTCAAGATCCGTTACTCAGGTAACTATTAAAAGTGTCCATTAAATTATACTTTGTGGTTATATGTACTATTGTTGAGCCGCACTTAAAACCATGAAGATAATTTTTTATAATGTACATTTTAAGGATGTTAAAATATTCTACTGGGAGCCCTCGGTGGTCTAGGGGAAAACACACTGCACTGTCACTGCAGAGACCTGGGTTCGATTCCCGGTCGGGGCCCCTCCCCGGGCAGATGGAGCTCGTTAGCCCGTAAGGCAATCCATCTACGTCCTGAGGACCTCGCTGCCACCGTCCAAGCGTGCTTGGCCCCGGCAGATGAACCTCAGGATTAAAGGGTGGGCTCAGTTCAGCGCACACTGTGTCTCACCTAAAAAATCCAATGCACAGGCTGGAAGGTGTAAAGACCTTCCCTGGTTCTTCGTTCGCGAAGACTGGCCATTATTATTAAACATTCTACTGTAAGTTTAAGGTAGGCACAGAACTTGGTCTCTCCCTTTTTCTTCCAGTGTGCCAAAGATCTCCAGATTAATGCTTCTTCAATTAATACTTCTTTATGTACCTGCTTTCTTGTTTTATTGGACCTGGTGAGGCCTTTGAAATGTAGTAGTAAGGATACCTCTTAGGTTTACCATTTCCTAGAGTTGCAGTTCATAACTCTCATTACTATGTTTTTCTTAATGCACAAATAAATGGAAAACTGGGGTGGAGGGGGAAATCCCGCACCTCTTCAACAGGCTGCATGCGAATCTGGCATTGTGGTGACATGAAAATATGCAAATAGTCCATCTAAATAGTGTCAAAATTATTTCCCTTATTAATAAAAAAATTTTGAGAAAACATATTGCAGTACTGGATTATACATAATGACCCTTATCCATCCTGTTTAAGATCTTTCCACACATACATTTACGTTGATACTAAAAGACTTTGTTGAGGGATCATTTACATGATGTAAATAGTGTGTGAGAGAGAGACAGGTGATAATTGCTGTCATTACAATTTGCTTTTTTTGTGTGTTTGAACTTGATTAGCAATGTAAAGGTTGTGTGTGTTAATTTTGGTTCTTAATAATTGTCAATATAAATTACATGGAGAAAGGAATATTAGGAATATTTTAGCAGAACATTTCATCAAGCACCAGGCATCTCCCATTTAGTCATGCTAAAGCTAACTCCTTTTGTGTACCATCCATGCACTGCCTGTCTAACTTCTGGAAAGTTTCTCTTGTTGCTGAAACAGAAGATTAGAGCTCAGCTCAGAGCATAATAATCATTGTTTGGGGGATTTAAGAACCATAAGCAGAACTGCGAGGAGTGAAAAAAAAAAAAGCAGTCAGCAAAAGCATTATCTCCATCTTGCAAGAAGCCTTTGAAATATTACTACAGACAAACTGAAACTGAGGGATGGAAAGGAAAGTTCTTTTCAAGCATACTGGAGATTCACTTAGTTTTTCATAGTGAAAAAGAAATTACAGGACTTAATAGGTGGATTGAGAGTGGGCAAGAGCAAACAAAGAAAACTATAGCCCTCAAATGTGTGGCAATGAAGGGAGTGGGCTTTCAGTTGTTAATTCAAAGTCAAGAAGCAATATCAGGGTCACAAGAATAGATATCATGTAAAGGATTTGTTTTGTAAGTATCAAATTATTACGGAGACTTATTTTTGAGGAATTTGGGGAAATTATTTTATACCTTTACCTGTACACAAAACGTGTTTTTCAGTAGTGAAGCAGTGGTCTGTCTAATTGCTAGGCTCAATTCATCAATTATTATGGCACTAGCTGCAACTAAAAATAAAATTGGGAGGCTGGAGACAGATATGCAATCCTTATGGCTATGTTTTAGGAACAAACAACAGTTTAGCTTTTTCCACTTCACTAGCAGTCAGTGCCTGCATTTTTCTCTAAACTTCTGTACACTTTACATGAGATTCAATGGAAATAATCAGCATGAAAGAAGAGTAACAGTGAGCGGCAGCATAAACAATTGGATTTGAATCTTAATGAGGGAGAGCAACACCATGAAAGTAGGAAAAATACAAGATCCCAAAAAGGCTATTGATACTGTGGCAGCTGTGACTGAACCAGCAGGCTTCCTCATAATGAAGAACCTATTGAAATGAATTACTGCCCTTCCATAACCCTTCTCTTCTTTTCCAGCTATGCCAGTGCACAAGATTTTGTAAATTGTAGCTTTGTCACAACTAGATTTCATTTGTAGATACAAATTTTATTCACTGTTCAGAAGTGTAGAAGCTTTCAGAAAAATGCTTAATATTTTCTTTAGCGTACAACCTTAGTTGGGTAAGCTATTTGTCTAATATTAATGATAAGTTTTCTATCTTGTGGTTTAAGGCTTTTCACTAAATCTCAGTAGAAAAAAGCCATAGCATTACACAGGAGGGGTGTTCTTCTAAGGGCTTTGACATATTATAGAGGCACTAACATGATTTTAATCTAAATAAGACATTTCCTAACTGCACTAACACCTAGATATTAAATGATCTCTTTCTTAATCTATGGAGTATCTGTATGGCATAATGAAGCCAGGAAGGGAAGCATTAGTTAAATTTTCTTGCAGCTCTAGGGAAGTTATCAATTTTTTTAGTTTGAAAGGGATATAGTATGGTAAAATCACTAAAATGGAGGCAAAAAAAATATAAGCTCTTGTGAGCTGAAATATCTTTTTTTTTTTAAATACTTTTGTAGTGCTTGAACTTGACTTCCTGGTGCTGCTGGGTTCTACCCAAACTGTGCAGTTTATTACAAATAGGGAAGATCTGTGAGTGCAGAAAGTGGAACTGGCTGAGCCCAGGCTAGGAAACCCACTCTATAAGAGATGAAAGTTTGAAACTGCTTTGAAAGACACCTGAAGGACACACTTCTTGGTTTTTTCTCCCTCAGTGATTTATAGAACTGCAGCATATTCCTACCCAGGCAAGCTAGGATAAAAGCATAGAAAAGAAAAGGTTTCTTTTTTAGATAGTGGTAGAAAGAATGAAAGTGCACTTCAGTACCAGGCATACACACTGGAGGTACAAGGACTTGGGAACCAGATGGGTACTTCACTTGCTACTTTGCAAGTTGACATTGCTTAACTGCTTTGTAATTTCCTGCCAATAGAACTGAAGGTATATGTATTACAAACTCCACCATAGGTCTCTCTTTTACCTTATACATTGGGTTTGAGTGGCTAGATTTTTGTAGCAGGGGGGCTACAACTGTGGCTTCTGTGAGAAGCTGTCAGAAGTTTTCCCCATGTTTAAAGGGGCCAAGTCCAGCCAGTTCCAAGACAGAATGGCTGCTGACCACAGCCAAGCCCATTAGCCATGGTGGTAGTGCCTCTGCAATCATGTACTTGAGAGAAAAAAAACAACTTCGGCAGGAGCCAGAAGAAAGGAGTGAGAATATGTGAGTGACGACTCTGCAGACACCAAGGCCAGTAAAGAAGAAGGAGGTGGTCTAGGTGCAAGAGCAGAGATTCCCTTGCAGGCTGTGGTGACAACCATGGTACAGACCATGGTGAGGGCAGGCTCTCCCCCTGCAACCCATGGACTTCCATGGTGGAGCATATATCTACTTGCAACCCCTGGAGAACCCCATGCTAGAGCAGGTGGATGCCTGAAGGAGACTGTGACCCCACGGGAAACCCATGGAGCAGAATACTCCTGTCGGGACCTGTGCACACATGGAGAGAAGAGCCCACAATGGAGCAGATTTGCTGGCAGAACTTGTGCCTCTATGGGGGACCCACACTGAGCAGTCTATTCCTGAAGGACTGTGCCCCATGGAAGGAACTCGGAATCTGCAGCCTGTGAGAAAGACTCACATTGGAGAGGTTCATAAAGGACTGCCTCCTATGGGAGGGACACCGTGCTGGAGTAGGGAAAGAGTGTGAAGAGTACTCCCCCAAAGGAGAAAGGAGTGGCAGGAACAATGTGTGATGAACTGACTTCAACATCCATTTGAGCCCTATATTGCTCCTTAACTCCACCAGGCCACTAAGCCCCACCCAGCTGCTCTCTCACTCCCCCCACAGCAGGATGGGGTAGAGAATCAGAAGAGTAAAAATGAGAAAACTTATTGGATAACATAAACGTATAAAGTTTAATAGGTAAAATAAAAGCTGCACATGCAATTAAATCAAAACAAGGAATTCATTCAGTACTTCCCATTGGCAGATATTCAGCCATCTCCAGGAATGCAGGGCTCCATCACACTTAGTGAGGACTTGGGTAGACAAACACCATAACACCAAACATCCCTCCTTCCTTCTTCTTCCCACAGCTTTTACTATTGAGCATTACACCCTTTGTTACGGACTATCCCTTTGGTCAGTTGGGGTCAGCTGTCCCAGATATGTCCCCTCCCAACTCCTTGTGCACCTGTAGCTTCCTGGAGTGATGGAGTGAGGAGCAGAAAAGGCCTTGACTTTGTAAGCGCTGCTCAGCAATAACATCCCTGTATTAGCAACACAGTTTTCAGCACAAATCTAAAACACAGCCTTGAAGGACGACAAGGCTTCAGAAGGGCATCAGACTCATATTAGTGACTATGCAGAAAATTAACTCTATCCTAGACAAACCAGAACACCTGAGGAAAAACAGGGGGACGGTGTGGGCAGGGGGGAGGCCTTTTAAGATATAGTTTTTTGTTGCATTATTCTACTTCGATTTGATTGTTAATAAATTAATTTCCCCAAGCTGAGTCTGTTTTGCCCATGAGGGTAACTGAGAGTGATCTCTTCCTGTCCTTATGTCAAGCCAGAAGCGTTCCAGTATATTTATTTCTCCCCTGTCCAACTGAGAAGGGGAGCAGTTGAGCAGCTTTGGTGTCCACCTGGCATCAGGGTCAAGCCAACATACCTTTAGTATGTTCTTTTAACCTTATATGTTTTTATGACAGCCCAATCTTTCTTCTTGCTTGGTTGAGTATTGTTCTCCATTTTGATCCTGTGCATTATAAAGGGAAATGGATGGTCCAATAATTAAGTAAATGGGTTGGTAATCAGAAGAGGTATATTTAGTTTTCTTGTGTGACTTTACCTAATTACTTAAGCCAGTGCCCAATTTCTTATCTATAGAGCATCTAAAGTGAAAATTATATTAACGCTCAAGCACATTGAATATTTAAACTATAGTAGCATAAAGACTTAAGATTCCCAGTAATATGATGATGATGAAAACAACTAAGTATCCAAAAGAGAAAGTTAGAAGGAAGCAGTATATTAAGCTGTGATTTTTTATCTGTCAGCATAAAATGTAAGCATGTAAGCTAAACAAAGGCATTAGGGATTTGAAGGAACATATTTTGTATATTCATAATTCCAAACACAGGATTATTTCTGTGAATACTTAAAAATATATCTCCTTCATATTAGTTTTTTGCTATTGGTCAAAGATACTTCTGGGAAATTAGGCCCTTTGCTAAAATAAATTCTTAGAGAAAATGTCATATTATTCACCATAGAGACTGAAACCTACAAAATCTCCTGTGAGTTTTGGACATCCTGTTTAAAAGAATTTTAATTTTTAATTGGGAGTTTCTTAACTGAACTTGCCTTAGACAGAGTGTCTCAAATGGCAAAAAAAACCCCTCAGCACAGATATTTAAATATTCCAACTATTAAGAGGATGTGCTTTGTTAAAGGAAGAGTGTGGTCCTGCAAATGCAAAATCAGTGTTTATCTGTGTTGCTGTCCACACATGCATTGACTAGTTATATGTGATTTAGCTAGGCAATTATTACGCTACTGGTATTCAGTTGCCAGTTACAAATGGATGTTTTGATTATAAGTGAGCTGAAAATATATGTTGCCTTGCAAAATACACTACTGTCTAAGAGGCCTTAAAGGAATGGGGATGCTACGTCATTTGGAAAAGTAAATTAAATCTAAAACTGTAAACTGTAAAGCTGCTTCAGTCTCTGGAATGGTCATAGAAGTTTATCACATTTTGTGGTAAAACATTGCCATTCCTAGATGAGAGCACTCTTCTGTCATTACACCTGTTTCAGCCAAGCCTCATGACATTCCAGGGCACATTCCCCTCTTAGCAACTGCCTGGGGGAAAACCAGCATTTTATCCCAGTGGTCCTTGACACAAGGCTGCAATATTTTGTGAGCTCACTGTATGGATTTCTGCTTAAGCTCAGAATTTTCACTCAGCTAACAGTGACATTCTTGAAGCATTTGCTTGTACTTCAGGTCTTCAGGCATTTATTTATTATCTTATGTGTGATTCTTCTGTTAATATGTCAGTTCTTGACCTAGAAGAGGTTGTGTGTTTCATCCCAGGCTCTAAAGGAAGTCAGTTTAAAGAACAGATTAAAAATTACTAAACTATAGATTGAGAATGCATTGTATAGAGTCTTATCAATGTTCCTTCACTGCATCAACAAGTGTATTTTTCAGTTGTAGAATCAGTCCATCTTCAAAATTTTAGGTTATTTGCTTCAAATATGTTTCTTCTTTTAATACTATCTATAGCTTAGACATAATAGATTTTTTTGAGTATCAGCCTTTTCTATAAATATTATGCTGCCTTTTCAGCAGAAAAAAATGTAAGTTTTACGGGGGCTTTTACGTGGATGTGGACTACAGGCACTACTTGCCTGTAATCTTGTTGCTAGTTTCTGGCATACTACCAGTCTACTGCCACTACTTTAAAATGTCATTAGTAAACATTTTTATAAGAGTTGGAGGTGGATCTAATCTATGTTAAATAACTGTTTTAAACAGAGGTTATCAAAATATATATGATTTATATCACAAAATGCATATTATTATGTGTTTCAGGCATACTATTAACAGCCATGAAATTGTGAAGGTCCTCTGTGAGCACAATCCCTTTCTGATATGTTGGGTCTTTTTTGTACTGCTCTCTGTTTTACTATTCATTGTACTTATAGGAATTCACCTCGCTTCTTGTAGTCCCATTCACCCTAACTTGATTATTCCGAACCTTACACTCATTCTCATCCTAATACCTCTACCAAGCCAGTCTAGCTGTGCTCCCCAACCTTTATGTTTGATCTCCACCCTTTTCCTTCCACTCCCTACAAATCATAGTATACTTTTAGTGGTTCTCTAGCAGACAGCATAGGGTTGTTCTTTATCTAAGCTTCCATCAGTCTTTCCCTTCTAGCTTCCTATTGTAATTTCCCTTGCTTTCTCTTTATGATGCCTCCCCTAATTTGTTACCCTCAGCCTTCCTTGCTTCTGTCTCTGATCTCTTTCTCTGTCCCCAATAGCCGGTTCCAGTTTTATAAATATTTCTTTCCAGTTTCTTTCACTGAATCATATATATATTTGCTTGCATCACATTTTATTCTGAACACAATCTCAGTCTCTGATACATCCATCTTTTTGGTTCCACTTCTAATAGCTAACCAAGTCCTTCTCTTAGCCTCTAATCCCTCCCTATTTCTCATCTCATTGCATAATCTATCATGGCTGTTCTTTTTCTGGGCTTTTAAAACCAGCACCTTTGTGTCAAATATTCTTTCTCTCTTTTCTCCAGTTATAGCCTCCCTTCCCTGTCAAACACATCTCCGAGTTTTATATTCAGACTTGAATCTCTACCTTTAACTTTCACAAAGTCAGATGACCACAAAGCATTATCAAGATGGCTTGGTTCCCAGATCTCTTCTTCCCTATTTCTTCCATCCCCATGCAGCTGCTGCCACTCACTCACCTTCAATTGTCAGGAAAAGTAAGCATTAGTAATGGTAGGTTGAAGAGACAGTTGAAAGCAGCAGACATTCAGGAGTCACCAAGACATGTGGGAAAGGAGGATATAATTTTATGTAGGTGATATGCAATAATAACCTTTAGGAATTAAGTATGGCCAAAATGATGTTAAAGTAAATTCTGAATGATATTACTGTTTTGTGTTTCTCTTGTTTTCTTATATCAATTTCTTCTTAGTTCAAAAGTGGTTTTGCTTGATCTTTTTCTGAACACCACTTAGTTCACTGGAGAGGTTAAACTATGTCTTCAGTCTCAGGGTGTCGTTAATTGTTACAACATAAGCAACAATTCTGACTGATAGATTTCCCCTGTGCCTCCCAAGGAAAATTTCAGTATTTTGACATCATTCTGTGTCATTTGGAAGCCTGAGTATCCTGTAGTCCATGCCAATTTAAAGATGATCTCTCTGGAAGTTCATATATATTGTTGAAATTACCAAAGCTAAAAAAGCCAATCAGAACTCAACTACAATCTGTTATGCAAAAGATCTTGATAAGGGTAAAAATCCCTATGCTTTTATGTCTAGCTAAGAATTTACTGTTAATATAACTAAAATGTTAGCAGTTTAATAAAAGTCTATATCGAATGATTTTG
The DNA here is from genome assembly GCF_003031625.1 of Empidonax traillii. NCBI lineage: Eukaryota > Metazoa > Chordata > Aves > Passeriformes > Tyrannidae > Empidonax > Empidonax traillii. Next base: position 44,755 of record NW_020955732.1, on the reverse strand, counting down.
GGGGAAAAAGAAAGAAGAAATTAAAGATACTATACAGAAAAAGAGTATGGTTAGAATTGTTATTCTGTATTACTGGGTTACAAGCAAATATTTTCTGTCTAGAATTGTAGCACTGAGGAAATAAAGTTGGACTTTTGTCTGAATGGAATGTTGTGTTTATGACTCACTTGCTATTCTTAAGAACTCCTAGCATATCTACAATTAAATAGTGCATAAGGGCTTACTGGAGCTGACTTTAGTGGTCGCAACCTGCTTGTTTTGCAATATCAGTATAAGTTTTTTCTTCAACAGTTTGTAAGAAAAACTAGAGCTGTGTTTACTGTGTTTCTTTAAATGTCAAATCCCCTATTAAATTTAAAGAGTAATTTTATAATTAATGTAATTTAGTTAGGCATGCAAGTGAATGTCACTGTGCTTATAGGGGATATAGAACATGAATCCAGAAAATTGTTTTACAGGACCATCCTATTTACTAATTTTAATTCTAGTTTTAATTTTTCCCTTTATGATTTAGTGTTTTTATTTTAAATAATCCCCAAGAGAAAGAATGTATAGAAATAATATTTAGAGTAGAAATAATGCTGCTTAATTGAGAAGTATATAATGAAATTTCAACAGATGACAGCATTTTCAGCATCTTTAATATAGGATTTAGTTTTCCTGCTTGTGTTGGGTGGCATTTCTTAAAAATATTGACTTTGATACAGCGCATCTAAATCCAGACATTTAAAGGAAATATTTCAGTTAGGAATATAATCTCTGTCAGTGAATAGAAACATCCTTCTTTAGGTAGTAATTGATACCATAGATGCACTTTAGGGTGACAAAATATACATTAAAAATAATTATAATAATAATAAACAAAAAACCAAAACCCCGCCAGAGATCTAGATATTAAAAGCAAGATCTGTAATTATGCACTTGTGAAATAAAACCCCAACTTCTACTGAATAATTTTCTACAGAAAATCAAATTAACATCACAGTATACCTAAGATACATTCCAGTATGATGAAGGAAGTTAGTAATGTAACAATAGTTGCAGTCTCAGTGCCCTGAATCTCAGTGTATTGATGTTTAGTTATCAGTGGAGTTCAACACTGTCTTTCCCATGAGGAATGTTCACAGGTTTATTTCAGTGGTGGAAGTTCCATGAGACTTATTTTGAGCAAGCCATGGTCCTGCTGTGCTTCTCCTGAAAATATATTAATCTCTGTAAGCTTGATGTGGTACATGTCTGCTGCAAATATGCAGTGACTTGTATGCCAATATGGACTCAAGGTAATTATTTTATATTGTTTTTATCCAGCAATAAATATTTGCATGCAACAAACAGATTTGTGTTGAACTCCACGTGTCAAACTATACTGTACTTTTGCTTGATCTGGGTCCAGTTTGGATAACCATACTCAATCCTTATGTACAGATATTGCAACCTTGTTTAAAAAAAAAAGTTTTTTGTTACTCACTTTTTGACACTTAAAAATTGTACCTTTTTATTTCCTTAGTACATGTCTAATAATTTGCATTTATATATCACAAGTCCTTGAGGACCATACTGGTAATGAAAATGTCTTTAAAAAGCATTAGTAGAGTAGTGATTAAAATTTAACAAAGTTTACTTTCATTTCAAAATTTAAACAAGTGCATTCTATCTTACCTAAGATATAGTATAAATTCAACATTTAAGAATTTACACTCAGTTAAGTTACATTATTTTGGTAAAAAAATTAATATAATTGCCAAATAATATCTTTGAAGAAATGTACCAAAAAACCCCTACCTTTTAATGTGAAAAAATGCATCTGATGAATCGGTATGTTGTTATTTCTCACACAATTTTTTAACATATTTGAGAAAATCTTTAAATTTTGATTTAGATGTCTAAGGACACTGGATTTTTTTAATAAAGCTGTTTGGTATTTTTTATATTGTGAAGCTCAAATAAAATTTTTGCACCTATAAAGTTATCAAATGTGAAGTAGATTGTTTTCGAAGTTTGAGCGAACTCGCTGAACAATCTGTGTTTCTTGATTGTATTTTGCTCATTCAATAACGTAAACTGGTTTGTGATTATAAATTATGTTTTTGAACTTCACCATGCTTTTGCATAAGTAAATTGAATCTTCACTGAAGATTCCAAAGGTTTTATTACTAGTTTTAGCAGTATTCAAAGGTTTTCCATGTCATAAATAATGTGACTTTCACACATTAAGTGCATTTTATGTATTTTAATAATGTCCCTTTTTTGGTGTTTAGCTCCTTATTGCAGCTTAAACCCTACCTTGAAGAATGGTGGAATTGTAAATAAAACAGGTGGTCCTGCTGGAAGTAAAGTTCGCTATTACTGCAAACCTGGGTACAGAATGATTGGTCACAATAATGCCACGTGTAGGCGTCACCAGAACGGCATGTATCAGTGGGATTCTCCTGTGCCAATCTGCCAAGGTAAGAGAATGCTTCTCTAATTTCACTGCAAAGAATATTTCACAAAACAAAGATCCAACATTGTCAATGCAGCTGTATGCTGAGAGACACTCTGGTATCAGGAGTTCATCCAAATGCATATTGACTTGTGTAGTGAATGTGTGCAGTGCTGAAGCATTAAGAACTATTCATGCAGTCAAACACAGACCTAATGAAAAATATGTTTTCAGTACTTTTTTTTCTAGTAAAATATGTATCTATGAACAGCCCATAGCTCATGATATTGTTATACCACAGAACATTTTATAAAAATTCAGTAGTTACAAGGAATTAGTTAATTATTTAATATTTTAGAAAATCACTTTATAATGAGAGTGCTCTAAAGAGATATTTGGTAACTCTATTTTAGTTGAGGTTTTGTTTTGTTTTTTGGTTTTGTTTTTGTTTTTTTTAGTATCCTGGAGCTAAGCAAATGTTTATGTCCCATCTCTGGAAGTGTTCAAGGCCAAGTTAGATGGGCCTCTGAGCAACCTGGTTTAGTGGAAGGTGTCCCTGCCTATGGCAAGGAGTTTGGAACTAGATGGTTTTTAAGGACACTTCCAAGCTATTCTATGATTGTATGATAAGGTCAGGGACATGGGGGAGAGTAAGAAGACTGAAAATTCTATCTGTGTCATACATGGCTTCTTCTAATATATTTTCATTTGTGTCTGCTTTTAGTCTGCTTTACTTACAGGATAAAATGGTAGTAGCATTCATAGTTAAGAACATCTTTGATTAAAACCTGCATTTAATTACTCTTAACTTTGTAAGACATTAACAGCAGTTTTTCATGTCTTCTTCAAGAAAAGGATTTTGCTTGAGGTTCCATCAATGATGATTGAGCTATTTCTAAAAAGAGTATAAAATAGAAGTTCTATTTGGTGCATTAAAAAAAAAACCCAACCATCTGAGATTGGCATGATGCTTACTCTTCTGTTGAGTGTGTGTTATTTGCAAGAATAATTAAAAGCTGCAGAAATTTGGCTACAGTTGAAGAACTTGAAGGAATAGAGTTCCCATCTTTTATATAAAGTGATTTGGTAGCTAAATATTTCATCTGGATCAGTATTTTCATGCTGAGATGAGCCATGTGGCTATACCCCTACCAGTCCAGGGAGAAGCTCAGACTGTCAGTGTGCCACAAGAAGGACCTGTGTATACGTGCTTCAAGAATCCAGGACATCTTCTAATCTCATATTCATCATGTGACATGGCATAATGCCAAATATATGCCATATAGGATGTGATATGGCATATGATTCTGTTTGACCTTCCTGAGGGTCAAATCGTGAGAGAATTTATGTGCGATCTGGACATGAGGAACATTTAGTTGTGCTGCTTTTGGACTTAATGTAAATTCATTTTAGGTGCCATTTCCGACACTGGCATTGAAACTGAAAGTTCAGACACTTAGCACTAAAGAACATGGAATGATGAATAGGCCTACAGCTTGAGATCAGAAAAGTGGAGGATGCAATTCTGTTCAAGATTAAGATGACATTTAAACATCTGTATGTGAGATAAAGTTTTGATTCATTTACCTAAAAACAGAAGTCTAGTGTCATTTGAGGTGCCCTGAGGGGATTTACCTGTCCTTTATCTACCAGTCCAGAAAGGCACAAGCTCCTACGTTATACGTACTAGACTTGCAGGATGTCTTGGAGGCCTAAGAATCTCAGGTAGCTCTAGACAATGGGAAAAGGAAATAAGTCAAGACCCATCTGCCTAAAGTACATTGTAGCTGATCTGGTCAATACTGTCACAAATTTTGGGAGTTTTTTTGCTGACTAGCCAGTAGGTGTCTTTTCTAAAAAGGTACTGAAGTTTTGATATCTTACTCTGGAACTGAGGTACTTGGAGCATGTGAGGATAGAGACAGTATTCTGTGTGTAGACTGGGGCAGTTGGGGCCATAAAATTTAGGAGGCCCTACATCATACTTTTCTTCAGAATTTAAGATATCATGATTCTTCAACTGTCAGAAATTCTATGGAGCTGTAACCCCTGTGTTTCTACTGCTTGTATATCAATATTAACCTGATACTGCTACTACCACTATTGTTCAACCAAATAGCAGAGTTCTGTATGATGAAAATATGATCAAACTCTTCAGAATCCTTAAAAAAAATAACTTTTAAAAAAATTGCCTAATTTTTAAGTTTTTTTCTAGTTTTCTTTCACATTTCTAGTTTTTATGTTCACATTTTTATACCAATGGCAAAGAAAGGATTTAGAATTTGCCATTCTAACTTTGAAAATTATATCCAAACATAATGATGTGTGTGAAGAGTTCTGAATAATGGATAAAATAGTTCTTTGAACAATTTAAGAAAAAATTCTCCCTATTCAAGGACAACATATAATAATTCACAGAAAGTAAGAGGTAAAATGTACAGATGTGTGCAGGACTTGGCATGAGGTCCCAGGATTTGATCATGGAAAACCACGGGTTGAGGAGTCCCAGAAAGGAATAGATTCCTAATAAAACTTAAGCAGACTCAAGACAATCATAAAATACTTCAGTGTGTCTGTCCTTATTTTGTCTGTGGATGCAAGAAAGAGCTGTGAAATTTTAGCAATGTAGCATGTTCATAAATACCTTTTTTCCTTATTTTAAACTGTATTTACAATTTCAACAAAATAAGTAGCTGGGGGTATGTAGATTTCTGTAAACAGCAGGAGAAAAAATATTTGTAAGATAGGATGTATAATTTTTATTATAAATTTCTTGCAAATGTAGGATTCCTCATTTTAATATGTCACTTTACCATTCTGGCACAATTATTCCAACTTGTATATCTGGATAAGGCACATATTTTTCCCTAAACTCTGAAATGGAGAGTATATTTTTAAATTTATTTAGTATATGTTATGCAAATACATACTTTCCCTTTGAAAATTAGTTAAAATTACACATTTTGTCCAGCTCATGGATTTCATTACAGGATCTTTGATGAAGATGAAATTTCTGTAAAACTAGTCCTGCAGGGTTACCTTTGTAATTAATAACTTGACTGTGTCAAAATTAATGTTTGAAATTAGATTTGATCATGTTATCAAAAAGGGGAATTATTTTTTGCATATTTATTATACCATCTAATTTTAATATGAACACATTTAATATGAGTTAATCTGATAGGGTCAGAAGATATTTTTCAATTCCAGTCTTCTCTGAATGCCTGTAATAATGTCCTGAACACTGTATAAAGAACTTGACTCCTGTCTGGGAAATTAGAACTTACTGTTATTGCTTTTATTTCATCTGTGAAAGAAAAAGAGAAACATGAGTCATACTACATTCAAAATGTTTATAAGGACAGAAAATAACAATTCTATTATATATTCTATTCTGTTATATAACAGTAAGTAGCTGCTAAGAAGAAAGCAGCTCCTAAGAGGAAATAGTATAACCCCCAGTAATGATGCCATATACCATAGAGCAACCACATATATCATCTTAGCCACTCCTTTGCTCGTGGAGAGGTTTCCATGCTGGGGGAGAGTAGGAAAAGAAGGCTAGGCTCAGGGATGAAGAGATGATAAGAGAAAAGTTTGGCAAGAAGAGCAGTTAGAATAAAAAACTGAAATCAAATTTCGGGGTCTATATGGATCAGCAGTGCTGGGCTGCAGATATCTGGAGGCTGAGACATGGTACCAGCGAGAGTGTAAGAGTATGTTTGTCTGACAGGCATGAGCAAATACCCTCTTTATACCATCCATTCATCTGCTGGGCTCAGTTTTTGACTGGGTTCTTCCTGATTTCTCCCACTCATTACAAATATAATTTTAAAGAGCCTTGAAAAACCCTTGGCTGCTCTTCACCATTTGAGTTACTCCCTGGTAGGTTTATAAAAGAAAACTGGAGGTATTACTTTACAGAAGTTCTCATCTGGATTGTAGCTACTTGGAAAGGCTCAATACTTATGACCGGGTCATGATAAAAATATAGCTTATGCCAACATTTCCTGCTTAAAATGTTGATATTTCAAAGCCTGTCTTTATGGGTCCCTCTGTGCTTGCTGAAATGCTTACATGCACATTGTGGAGCTAGAGATCCTTGTACTTTTTGCTGTTATTCCAGGACCCTGGCTGTGTTCTATGTCTGCCCTGGGCAAATGGGCTTGAAAATATTCATTTGCAATTTGGACAAGATTCATGATTCTGGGACCTCCAAACTTCTTCTTCATAAAATTAGTTGTTTGGTGGTTTTGATCATGGAATTAAACTCGTGCCTTTTACCCTTTTTGTAAATGTTATTATGCAAAAAATGTCCCTCTTAGCACACAGTCTTAAAATAAAAATGTGAGGTAAGTAACGTAACTTAAAGATGCCAAATCCCAGTTTCCTCTTATAAAGCAATGATTGTATTTCAAAATAAAAAGCAGCAAGATAAATATATTACTCTGAACTATAAAAGCCCAGAAGTTTAAGGGGGAACTTCATAACATTCTTCTAATATGCTAAAAGTAGTTCAAAAGAGGAATTAAATAATTAATTTATGTTTTTTCTAGATAAAGGAATTACAGCTAAGCTTACTTTAACAGGATCTTAAGGTTTTTTTCCTTTTTTTTTTTTTTCTTCTTTTCTCAGAGCAGCTAGTGAAATACTGAAATAGATTGCCCGTGGAGAATGTGGAAGTTTCATTATTGGAGGTCTTTCAAAAACAAATTAGATGAACATTGATCAAGTATAATTTTGACTTGTGATAGGAGAATAGAGTAGATAACCACTCAGAACAGGGGTTTTTACACCCACAACCCTGTTCTCACTTTCTTTGTTATTTCTGTGTGTATCCAAGTCTAAGAATTGGCATGGCTCTCTCCAGTGTTTTTGATTGGATATTGTATACGTAAGCCACTCAGTATGTTTTTTGTTTCAAATTCTACTTTTAGGGACTTCTCTGTTTCTATCTTCAATTTTAGTGTATTTAAATGCTTTTCTCAGCACTATGTTCAATGCCAGAAACAGATCACTGAATGATAAAAGCTTGTGGATTGACTTTAGGGATTTTCTAGTGCATGGAAATAAACTCAATGTCTGACTGTAATGCAATCTCCAGCTTCATTTCTGTTTGCAATGAATTTGTCTGCTTTAAAGGCATACAGGTACACAGATATTTTAAAGGTAAAGACTTGCCACAAACCTTAAATTTACAGGTTTTGATAAGGAATAAATGCAAGTATGACATGTGGAACATGAAAGAGCAATTAAAACTGCATCTCAGTTTCTAGGTCATAAAAGGCTTTTCCGCTTGCATTGGAAGAACCAAATTTTTCTGCTGTGCAAATTGATAGATACAATTAAGTTTGAGTTATATTTTTCACACTCTGAATGCACATCTCCCAGCTGGAACCTGTCAGTCTTATCTAATCATTGACCTAAGAAGTAGTTTGACAGTTCCTCAAGTCAGAATATTTTCTCACACCAATTTTTTATTGTTTTACAGTCATATGAGCAGCTGAGAGCTTGGTTGTAACACAGTAGTGACGTTGTTGCCACGGTCCAAAGACAACATGCCATTTCAGTCAGTTGACTTCAGCTAACTTTACTTTAAGTGTCAGAGTACTTACTGTTTAGTCAAACTGTCCTTGCTGATAGGTTTTGTTTGGACACTGCTGTTCTAAAAGCCATTAGCAGCCTCAGTAAATTAGTAGCAGCAGGAATATTTTTTTTCAATCCCAGTTTCAGGAAGAGAAACAAACAACAAATAAACAGATAAGACTGTGACAGGAACAGTACCAAACTGCTTTTATGAATAGTAGCTAAAGCAGCAGTGAGAGCAGCCTGACAATGTAGCAGAAGAAGATTCAGCAGCAACTGAGGAAATAAAAGAGACAGTAGAGGGCTGAGGTACACACTGAGGAGAAAGTGCTGAACTGTGACAGGTAAGTATAGATTTTGAGATGCTTTAGAATACTGGGCATCACATCAGACCTGACATAACTAAGAGGCCCATCTGGGTGTGACCAGACATTGTACATCTTTTATTCCTTAAAATAACTTGTCTGTAAGAGCTACTCGGTCTTGAACTTTTCAGTGACTCTCTAGAAGGGTTATTGCCAAAGGTGAAGAGCAAATGCTAACAGAATCATTTACTTCTAAAATGAGCTAAACAGACCTCAATTGAGGGGGTTCTTCTGTTTTCAAATGACATATTAAAATCTTCTTGTTCAGCTAAGCTATTTGAAGTTAATTCATGTTTGGAGTGTTTAGAGGGAAATAGACTAAGGTCCACCTGTGTGTACTGATGAACACATACATGGATGGGTGGATAGACTCATTGTTTTGAATTTTTTTTATGTACAAATAAATGTATGCACACTTAACACAGAGTTTATTGTTTTGATATGAGAAAGGAGACCTGAAAATGTTGACAAGAAGCTAAATCTTAACCTAAACGCCTTGTACATCAAGCATTCAGATACGTTGCCACAAGACAGAAGATAATTGTAAGGCTTGTTAGGACAAGGGGACATAGTGCACAGCTCTGGGGACACTGAAGCCTTTCACAGTAACTATGACTTGAGTCATGTGACTTGGAAAATGCAATTGCATTTTTATGATGTACTAAAACAGAGTGACCATTTAACTTTCTGTCAATTCAGCAAGACAAACAAACTTTTTGCAAGTAAAAAATTCTGCTTATGTGAGACAAGGTCAGAGTGGGTTCTAGTTGTATATAAAGGATTAAACTGGTTTTTAGGGCAATAGATAGAGAATTTGCCAGGTGCAGCTATACTGACTGTTTTGAGTACACCAGAGCCCTGAAAAGATATCTCCTGCTCTGGTACCATAGTGAGAAAAGACTTCTGATACAAAGGCCTTCTCCCAGAAGCTGCAGAACTTGCTTTCATTCTTTCCCTTCTCCATTTTCTCTAACACGATTAAAAGTGGTAAGTGAGTGCCTCAAGAACACTTTCCTTATCACCTGTCTCTACCTTCTCTGTCCCACTGCTACTCCTTCCAGTGGGAAAAGGCTCAGCCCCTACCCATTGATGGAGATATACTCAATTTTGATAAAAATGTTGCTGGTTAAGATGCAAAAAATTCTAAAGAGTTATGTTACTAAGAAAGCAGCTTATTGTAGAACATTCCTCCAGTTTTACTTCTTTTAGCAATTTGAGAGATTCTAGATGGAAGGAATAACTCAAATGAACTAATAATTCATCATTTTATAATGGTTACTTCTTCTCATTATAATCAGATGAAAAATACTTTGTTGTATTTAATTTAAATGCAAAAAATGTGAAAACTTGGGAACACTGCAAGCAAATTTGTGAGTAGTGTTTATGATAACATGATGATATGTTGTGAAATTAATAATTTATATTGAATTGGATAAATGGTGATAAAAACTAGATTTAAGACAAAAAACTTATCTTCATCTCTGTTTAACATATTTCAGACAAAGGCTGCGCTTTCTCCTTTTAAAATATACTTATTAAAATACTAAATTATTAATTTGCTTCTTACAATTGATTGTATATAAGGGAAAGACATTTTCATTTGTAAAATTCTTCTTATTCATAAATACTTAGAAATGAAAGCTTTAAAGCTGTATTTTGTTCCGTGTATTTACTGAAGAACAGCAAACTGGATGCCAATCACAGATCAGCTAGTGATTCTGGGCACACATACACATATTGGTTTATATGAACTCATTAAACAGATTGATTGTAATAATTTTATGGATACTGTGCTCCAAGTTGCTATTTTGCAGCAAGTAACATCCCTTAAGCAAAGACAATATCATGACTTTCCCTTCAGAAGATCCACAGGGCAAACATGAAATTTTTACCAGCTTTAGTGTCTTATTCAAGGACCTGGACCTAAAGTATCTGTACATAAATAACTGCTTTCAAATAAAGCATAGCATTAAAATAAATTTTAAAAAAATATTTGTACTAAAGAGTTGCTTTTTTTCATTACCAAAAGCAAGGGACCTGAGACGTCAGATGGCAGAAGACAATCTTGACTTGGAGACCTTTCCTAAAAGCGATTGAAATAGATAATTTTATAATTATACTCTGCCCTAAAATTTATATTATGAGATGCTATTAAATGAACTCTGGTTAAATAAATAAATAAATAATAAATAAGCCCCAAACCCCACACTAGGTGCTACTCAAACTTCACTAAGTTGATAGCAAATTAAATTTTGTGAGCGTGAAAGAACATCTACAGTTAAATTCAGAAGGTGCAAAAAAAAGAGTGAAAATTATTCAGTAAGTAATTTCCTTCATGATGTGAAAAATTAGTAAGCTTGGATTCACATAATATTTGGCATACTGAACTGGATTAGTCAAGTATGTAAATAACTGTTGAAACATCTGAATAATGCCCATAAGTGGAACTCTTTCTTGTCTAGTCATTTATTCAGGTTCTTTTCTCATTAGACAAAAAAAAATTAAATTGAATTCTTAAATAACATTGTTTAATATATATATGGAACAAACAAATATGAAGTTTTGTTTATAGTAGTGCAGGACTGAAAGAAACTCTGAGAGAATGGAAGCAGACTATTAGAAAGCATTTAAGAATTGTCCAGTTCATTGCTTCTTGGACCAAATTACTTTAGACACATCCTCGATTTTTTCCCAAGCGAATTGCCCTTAGTCTCTGTTGAAAATTCTCTCTCTACAGTGATTTGCTTAAGCTAAATAATTATTTTTCATTTTTTTATCTATATTAGATGCACTTCTAAATTTTTATCCGTGTTTTAAATACTATTCCATTTACTGGAGAGTTGTAAATATCATGGAAAATTAATTTCAGTTGTTATGAATGGGATATGCCAAAATTACTAACCCATGTTTCTTATTTCAGTTGTGGGATGATATTTTAAAAATATATATGATAAATTTCCCATTCTTTATCTTTTTCTTTCCTTTTTTTTGTTTTTCAGCTGTGTCTTGTGGTATTCCTGACTCCCCTGGGAATGGTTCAGTTATAGGTAATGAATTCACTTTGGGCAGTAGATTGATATATGAATGTAATGAGGGCTTCAAGCTAGAATCTACTCAACAAGCAACAGCAGTGTGTCAAGAAGATGGATTATGGAGCAACAAAGGGAGGCCGCCTGTTTGCAAATGTAAGTGGGCATGTATTTCTCAATAATATTTCCCTTGATCTTTCCCAGGAAAGTCTTTGCTGGTGATGTTGGTTTTGATTTTATGTATATATATGCCATGAAGTGGCCATTCAGGAATGTATCATTACTGAGCATGTGATAAAATAGAAGAGGCCTATAAATTTGTTTAATTAAAAAATCCTTGTTTATCTTCTTCCAAAAATCTCAATTAAAATTGTTAGACAATTCAATTTCCTGTATATTTTCTTATTATGAATAATGTGCCCTTCTTCATTTTCACAGTTACAATGGCCAATTGTAATTTTGTTTAATATCACTTCTAAAGTAATAAAAGCAAAAATTATTTCTTAAAATATCATTAGCGTAGATAATGAAAGTGAGTAAGAATCTTTCAGTCTACATTTTTGCCTTCTCTCAGAATTAGCTAATGTAGTGCAGACTCCTCTACCACATGACATGGCCTCTCATTTGCGTTGGGCTTCCACTACCTGTCTTTGTCCTGCATCAAAGCAATAATTAAGTGATCTTGACTTCAATGTGACTTGAAATACTGACTAGGATGTAATCTCAAATTTAATAATTACTGTAATACTACATGTAAATTTTTTGAGAGTGGGCAGCAGCAGAACACCAGCTCTGGTATCTGGAACATCTCCTTCTCCCATGACATTGGTGTTCCCTCTGCCACTCTGACTTTTTTTTTCCTTCTTTCTCTGCCTGTGCAGAATTTTACCCTTTCCTAAACACAGTTTCCCAGATGTGCCACCATCATGTCTGATGGGCTCAGCTGTGTCCTGTGGTGGGTCCTTTGGAACCGACCTCAAAAAGGCCACCCCTGGAGCTCCTGCCCCACCCCTGACAACATCACGACTCCTGAATCCAATACATTTAGTCACTTCTGTACAGATCTGTCTTGCTGTGATTCATTCTCGCTCTTCCTTCATACTTTTTAGAACACGGCTTTTCATTATTTTCCTATGGAAAATCTCCAGTTGATCTACACCTTTCTTGAAGGGTAGTGCCTAAAACTTTCCACAGCAATTCCAGGGTACATAAAAAGGATTATTCAAAACCAGCTGTGATGACACAGACATGCTCTGAGTTCAGAGCTATGTGCAGAGGGAAGGCAGTGCTCCAGTGTATGGAACTGAGCTTCATTCTCTCAGAAAATTTGACAAGATACAAAGCACATAACTTGAATGATTAATCAGCAAAAATGTCAGCAGACTCTTTTGAGGGAAGAGGCCAGATAAACTAACTGGGGATGAAACATACTGAATTAATAACACTATATCTGCAGTGCAGGAAAGAAAAAAAAACAAACAAAAAAAACAAGACAAAAAAAACCAAACCAAAACAAAACCAAAACAAACAACAAAACCAACAAAATCCCGCAAAAACCAAAACCAAAAACCAACAAATTAACAAAAACACATACCAAAAACCTTGTATTATTGAAAAGACCAAACTTTACCAGGCAATGACTACCCTGTAAAAAAAAAACACCTCATTAAAATTAGGATTTTCAACATTGAAAAGCTTTGTTTAATATTTATACTCTCCTAATAAAATATATATAACACTTTAATCTCTTCTTTCTCTTCTCTTTTCCTTTTCTAAAAATTTATTTAGTTTGAATCCCATTACTTCGAAATTCAGAAGTGCTAAATTAAAGTGCTAGTGATACATGACAATTTATGGTCAATATTTCCAAAATGGATTTCTATTTGAAGGCATGCATTCTTTACCCAAGATTTCTTACTTGCAAAGTGCAGAAAAGCTTACACAATCTGCATAAAAACCTGTTTTTTTCACTGTCACTGCTGTAAAGATAAATGTATTTAGTCTCCAGAAATAGAAACATCTCTAACTTGATGAGAAACAAAGAAAGCACAGAAAGGTAAATGGTAAATAAATGAGTCCGTTTTATTCCCATGTGTATTAAAATGAAGGTTGAAATCCATGCATTTTGTTTTGCAAAGTATCTCTGACAACATAATGCCTGAGGCAGATGTTTGAAACTCCTTTCTTTTCATTAAAAGCATTTGCGTCAGATTTGAAGCATGGAAAATAAGATTCGTGATGGTCATACAGCAAGACACAGATGGATCATGAATATTAGGCTATGGAATTTAATTATAAGAAATACAAGTTGACAGATATCTATTAAGAAAGCTTAACTGAATGACAAATAGGTATCTTGCCTCAGTTATTCTGTATGGATATCCCTAGCCTATGATGAAGGGAACAGATGTCTATCTGGATTGTTACTTCATAGAATTGTAGAATCATATAATTGTTCAGGTTGGAAGGAACCATGAAGATCATCTAGTTCCAACCCCCCTGCCATGGACAGGAACACCCTCCACTACACCAGGTTGCTAAAAGCCCAGTCCAGTCTCATCTGAAACATTTCCAGGGCTGGGGCACCCACAGCTTTTCTGGGAAACCTGTTTCTGTGCCTCACCACCCTCGTAATGATGAATTTATTTCTAATTTAAACTTACCCTCTTTCAGTCTGAAGGAGTCCCCCTTGTCCTGTCACTACATGCCCTTGTGAAAAGTCCCTCTCCAACTCTCTTGTCGGCCTCCTTTAGGTACTGGAAGTTGCTCTAAGGTCTCTCAGGAGCCTCCTCTTCTCCAGGCTGAGCAATCCCGATACTCTCAGCCTGTGTTCATAGGAGAGGGGCTCCAGACCTCTGATCATCTTCATGGCCCTCCGCTGGACTCAGTCCAACAGGTCCACATCCTTTTTCAGTTGGGGGGCCCTAGAGCTTTAAATCAGGCCAATAAATCATTAGAGAGTGACCATTATACATATGAATACAGTGCAAAGAATTTCAACTGAAACTTATAAATTAGTACATTACTTCTAGTGAGAGAATTGAGTTTGATATACAGTTACAAAAAAATCCCATTCAAAAGATATAGATATATCCAAGATATCTGAATAAAATAAACCGCTTTGGTCTCAAGCTACAGATAAGCACCAGTTCTTCCATGATTCTCTCCTTACTGTATGCCGCATAAACTGCCCTTAATACCTTTTACCCCAGTTAATATAATTTGGATAATGCTCAAGAAGAAAGGAAAGAATGTATAGGCATCATTAGAAATTTAAGGGTTTAAGTTGTAACTATAGTTACCTGAGAAAAACTGTTTTACCAATCATCAGAATTTTATATGCCTGTAAAGTACTCTTTTGAAAAGTCATAAGATTCAATATTTCTAAAATTAACAAGAAAAAGATGACAGTCTCTTCGAAATTTTTTTCTATTCCATTTCATCATGTATGACTTCAATTTTGTCTGCTGCAATGGAAATATAGATGCTCATTCTTGCAGTGACAAGTCAAAAAGGGAAAAGAACACAAATGAAATTTCATTCCTTTCCTTTGGATGATATAATCCCTTGCTATTATTATATAAAATTGCATCCTTATAGCATGATAATTCAATTTTGTTTGTGACTAATCAGTGAAAATTATTATTCCTATTAATTAGTTTCTTACTTTCTTCAGAATATATGTCATGAAATGCAGAACAATAAGGTCTTCCAAAACAGAGACTGAAAAATGGAAACAGAAAAGAACTTAGCTGTTCATGCAAAATTTAGATGTGTTGTTCACTAAATTCAAGCCAAAGCTGCATTTGAATATCTAAGTTGTTTACTGAATAGAGAAACTGGAACAGTATCTGTAACTATTTTGTAATGAAACAGAGTCATCTAAAGGTGTTGCTTGAATCAATGTTTTGATGGAAATAATCTCACACACTACTTTGGTTTTTACATTTTTCATTTATGTTTTTTTAATTTTTTTCACCATGTGGATTTTTTTCTCATGTATATCTTTATCCTTCTGCTATGGAATTCCTCTGATTCAGAAATCTAGATTTTTCAGAATTCTAGCAGTGATTTTCCAATTTCCCCTTGGACAATTTTTTTTTTTTTTTTGCTTCAGGCATAAACTTTTTAAACTGATAGAGATGAAAACAAAAGTACTATACATTTTTTTCTGAATGTCCTTGTGACTTGGACTACCTACATTTCATGTGCAAAAATGGCAGACAAGAATAGTTATCTTTTTGGGAGTCACTAAATTTATTTCCTTGGGGGTTTTGATTTTGTGGACACCTTGGGTTCTCTCAAGAACCTCTTAGCTGATGTCTGTTAATAGCTTGAATGAACAGACAGTTTATTTTTTCTCTGAATATTATATAGCTGTTCTTAGGAGTTGAATGAATTAGAAAGTATGAGTTGTGCCACACTGTGCCAGTACTAAAAAATTCAATATGTGATAGGAAGAAACTACAGAAAAAATTGGTACGAGAACTTAGTCAGTGAAGGAGGTCATATTAAGCCTGGTCTGAAGCAAAAGAGAACTTTCTTCTTTATTCAGTATGTAACCTTCAATGCTCTTAGAAAATTTGTAATTCCTTGTTCCAAAATTCATTTTCCATGAAAACAAACCTAGGAATGAGTTAGCTTTGAGAAACACTACATTCCAGTACTACAAAATTCTGTTAGTTTGAGATATGATACAGTCCCAGTGTTTGCACTAGGGAGAGTTTAAATATGTATGACACTTTTAGAAAGGCTAGGGTGAACATTGGCACATAACTATTTTACAAGTCAAGCATTACTTTATACATGACAAAGCAACACAAAAAGAAATGTTCTCTAGGCCAGCAGGAAACGTCTTTTTTAGTACAGGCATTTTTGTGTGCTAGAAAATGTCTAATGGAAATTCTTGAGAATATTATAATTATGATTAATGGCCAGTTTTATAGTTTTGCTAGACCTTTAGTAAAATGCTTTGCAGGTACCTGAAAACTTGAAATTAATGGTAGTACAACCTTTTTTGTTCCATATGGTACTTGGAGGCCTAAGGCTGCTTTAAGAAATATGCAAAAAACAACTTTAAAGTAGGATCTGGATAATACAAATCAGAACTTTCAGTTCTGTGAACTATCTGTGCTTTTTGACCAGATCTAGGGACCTGACTTCAACTGTTGTGACAGGGGGTGAAAAAATAATGACAGCAAATGTTATGATTTGCTTCCATGTTTTTCTTCATAAGATCAGAAGAGTGAATGTGTTCACTTATTGCAAGATCGTGATTAATTGGCTAAAATAGTCCCTAAACTGCATAATTTCATTGCTCTTTTGTACTATTCCTTTAATATACTCATTCACAGATTTGAATTGGGTCCTTCATTAGTTTATGCTACTTCATCTAATATCAAATATTTTAAAGAACTGCTAATGGCACCTTTGTATAATCTGCACATTGCAGATTTCACTGCAGATTTTTTTGGAAGGTATGATGTGCTGAGCTATAAGAGTGATGATTGAGACATTGATTTTTTTCTAGGAATCAACTGAAAATTGATTATAAATTTTATTAGCCATTTTTATAATTTTCAATATGTCTATACAATCTCTAGCTATAGAACTATGAATCATAAGTAGTTTGAGAAGAAAACATCAGTTGTAGTATAAATGCAGAAAGAAATTTGCTAATATAAACAAGTAAAAATTCACCACCAACTCATAGATGTTGTCCTGGTATTTTTTATTTGCTAAGACATTCAGAACACCATATACAATAATTCTCATCATATTTTATTTAATAAACTCTAAGGTCAGTAATTAATTTTTGGAGTATTTTGTCAAGGTTTGGTATGTAACATGGAGTACTTATTCAGGGAATTGTAGTAAAACTGGTAATTAGTTTAGCCATTTTTAATTAGTCCAGATACGTTAGACTGATAACAGATTGGCTTGACATAGCTGACTGGGTTGACAGACTGACACTGAATACCACATATTTATCTATTTTGAGGTTTTGAAGCCTTTCCTGTTTAAATATATTGACCAACAAGAACCACTTAATTTTTTTGCACTCTGGTCTCTATTAGTATACTAACACTATCAGCTTGCTCAAGTGATCCTATTTTGTTCTTAGGTCTTTGTTCTTACATTCTGTGGTATATAGGATTACTTGGTTTGCTACTGTCTTCTAATTTTACTAATTCTGTGAATTTAAGCCACACTAGTCTCTCAAACATAATACATGACTTCACCTTATTCTTGATTCATTTTTAATCTAATAGTGAATTTAGTCAAAGGGGTATATCTGAAAAATGCAATTCACTTTATTGCATGAAGTTCACCATATAGTAAGACCAAAACACCCTTTCTCTTTCTTTGTGGTTGTTAACTACCAGCTGAAGAATGGCAATCAATTATCATGTGCTATTGTACTTGAAAATAATAATAGCAAGTTTCTGTAATTGAGATATTTTTTCCATCATATACATAGTACTTATCTTTTTTTCCTCTTTGAAAAGAATAATTACATTCAGGGTTATAATATTCCAGATATTTTTGAAGAGAATTAAATATCTTTTTCTTGCTCATACAACACTGAAGAAAGACAAGCAAAAGCTTGCAGACAGGATAACTCAGTAAAAGAGAAGAGTCAGTCTTTTGGGTTGTAGATTTTTACAAAATATTGATAGTGCAATGTGTTTGTTGACAAGAAGAGAAAGTAAAAAGAATAACTAAATTACAAAAAATCATTATGAAGATTTAAAACTTATATTGCACAAATTTTTGTTAGATTTTAGTTGTTGGAGTTAAAAAGACCTTGTTATATTCATTTGGTCATTGCCACTGTTAATATAGTAGACATTTTGCTTAGTGAATAATTTTCTCATGTTTTCAATAACAAATATAGAATCACAGAATATGCTGAGATGAATCAGAATCATCAAGTCCAACTCCTGGTCCTGAGGAGGACACCCCACGAGTCACACCATGTACCTGAGAGTATTGTCCAAATGCTGCTTGAAGTCAGGCAGGCTTGGTTCTGTGACTACTTCCCTGGGTTCCAGTGCTCAGCTACTCTTTGGGTGAAAATCTTTTTCCCGATATCCAATATAAATTCCCCCAAATCAGCTTCATGCCATTTCTTCGAGCGCTGTCACTGGTCATGAGGGTGAAGCCTCTCCACTTCCCCTCATGAGGATGCTGAAGACTGCAATTAGGTCTCCCCCCAGTCTTCTCTTCTCAGGCTGAGCAAACCAAGTGACCTCAGCCATACCTTATGCGCCTTCCCTCCAGACCCTTCACCATCCTTTTAGCCCTACTTTGGACACTCTCTAATAACTTCATGTCTTTCTTATATTGTGGTGCCCAAAACTGCACAATATTCAAGGTGAGGCTGCATCAGTGCTGAGCAGAGCAGGACAATCCCCTCTTTCTATCAGCTGGTGATATTTTGCCTGATGCAGGACAGGGTTGGCCCCCCTGCTGCCAGGACACTGCTGACTCATATTTAACTTCACCAAGACCCACAGGTCCCTTTCTGCTGCACTGTTCTCCAGTCAGCTGAGACCTCTCTAGATTCCCAAGACTGCTTAAAAATCCTTGAGAGGAGCTTTGTGATGACATCAACTAGCTCTAAGAGGATTCTGGGATGAATCCTGTCAGACCCCATAGGTTTGTAGGGATCCAGCTGGAGCAGCAGATCTGGCACAATTTCAGAGTTAACTGGGAGTTACTCATTCTCACAGTCATGGTTCTCCAGCTCAGGACACTAAGACCCCCTTGGTTCATCATCCATCTTGAAGATGGAAGAAAAGAAAGCATTAAACACCTCTGCCTTGTCTCTGTCCCTGTTTGTGAGGTAACCATTCTCATCCTGTAGTGGGCCACTGTTATTTTTATACTTCCTTTTGCCATTAATATATATGAAAAAACTCTTTTTCTTGTCCCCCACATTTCTGGCCAGCTTCAACTCCAGTTGAGCTTAAGCTGCAAAAATTTTCGCCCTACAGATGCAAGCAGCATCTCTGAATTCTTTGCATGCCATCTGACCTTGTTTCCACTAGGCATACACCTTCTTTTTTTATCTTATTTTCAAGACAAGATCCAAAATCAGCCAACCTGGGTTCATCTACTTAATCTGCTTGACTTGTAACACTCCTGTGCTCTTAGGAAATGAAGTCTTAAAAGTGACCAGCACTGATGGACCCCAGCACCTGTAAAAACATTTTCCTAGGGGACTTTAATTACTATTTTCCCAAGTAGTCTGAAGTCTGGTCTCCTCATGTCCAGAGCTGAAGTTTCACTGACACTTTTCCTCTTGTCAACAGAGATTTTAAATTTGATCACTTTGTGGTCACTGTGGCCAAGATAGCCACCAATCTCCACTTTGCAAATAAGATCCACTCTGTTGACAAGCAGCAGATCAAGGAGGGCATCTTTCCAAGTTGGGTCCCTTAGGTCCTATTCCATTAAGTTGTCATCCAGGTTTTTTAAGAAACTTCTGGCCTGGGTTGTACCAGTTATGTAATGATCCCAGTTAATTTCTGGCAAGTTGAAGTTCCCCATAAAGACAAGGGCAGTTGACTTGGAAGTGTCCCTTAGTTCCTCAAAGAATAATTTGTCAGTGTTATCCTCCTGGCTGGGAGGTCTATAATAGACTCCCAGAATGACATCCACTTTATTTGTTTGCCCCTTGATTTTCACCTAGAGGCTCTCAACTGTGCCATTGCCAACTGTGAGCTTCACACATTCTAGCCCTTCTATTGCATACAGTGCCACCCCTCTGCCTCTTCTGCCCAACCTATCCCTGTAACCTGTAGAGAAGGATAACCTGTACAACCTGTAACCATTCAACAGGGCACTGCAGTCACGCGTCTCATCCTACCAGGTTTCACTTATACCAATGATGTTTAAGACATTCATTGGCCCGATGGATCTGCCTGTCTGGACTTTACAACAACTCTTGTTTTATGGTAGTTATATCTCATTATGAATTCCCTGCATTTGAGTCTTTTCAGAATTATCAGTATATAGATTGTCATGTAACTAAAATAGGTAAAATTAATCATAATTTAAAATGATAATTATTTTTTCTGACCTATATTTTATTTAAATCAATATTATTCATATATTTTTGCATAAAAATTCATGGAGAAATAAGAGAGAATCTTCACATCTGTGAGAAGTTGAGATAATACTTTATAGAGTTTCAGTTATGTAAATGATAATCTAAATGGTGCCCAAACCATAATTTGCAAGAGACAGATGATGAGAGGCAAATTGATGCACTCATTCAAAAACCATGTGGACAAAATCAAGCATCTGTTAATAGTAATTTTTTTTTGTTTCTTGAACTATGAGGAATATAATAATTGAAATCAGTCCCTGTAAAATTAAAAGTTTTCAAGCACAGTTTTAGTTGATTATGTCGACACAGCCTGGAAGTAAATTTTGTACTCAGTAACATCTTCAACTAGAAATTCTGAAATCATTTATCAGAATCTGATAATTGTTTGTAAAGTGCGCTTGCAAATCTAAATGTATTTATAGGTAAAGAGAGAATGAATTGCATATTGACCTCAGAATGTAGAGGAAACATTTATGTGGCTTATTTATGTGTTCTGAAATAGCTGAGTCTCTCATCTCTAAGTGTCTTAAGATATGTCCTATGGTTAAGACTAAAACTTTTGCTATTAGACAAAATAAGAGGCTTGCTTTCATCTTTGAAAGAACCAATAAAACTATTGTTTGAAAGGAGGAGTCATATAAATGTTAAAGTTGAGGGACATTAAACTCCTATCTAGAATATTTTTGTCTTCTGAAAGAACTATATGATTTTCACTACAAGGTGTTAAGTGGAGTGCTTCGATATACATATATTATTTGACAACAAATAAGAAAAAACATTTCTTGGTTGTTAGTTTATAACCTATAAGCTATGAGACACAGTTTGGTATCAATAAAAAAAAATTAAATTAGGAAGTAAGAAATCCTCCATTAACCTGGGATACTGTTCTTAAGTAGACATTGTTGTAAAACCAAAATGAAGAACTATTAAGTTTCAAAGTGATTGTATGCTGTCAATCCTTCCTAAGATATAATGAAAAAAAGAATCTAAGAAAATATTCTAAAATTTCAACTCAATATAATATTATAATCTATCATTTGAAAGTTCTTCAGATGATTTCTCCTTCATAAATTCTTATACAGGTTCATAGTTATGCTGTGTTTAGCCCTGTGTTTCCTAGACGCCAGAATTTGCCATGGGTAGGATGACTATTGGAAAAGGTAGATGTATAATTCCAGCATTAGCAGAGCTATTCTGAAAAGTGGTGGAAATCTAAATTTTTACAGGAATTTTGCATCTATTACTTTCCCTTTATTTCAGTGATTGCTTGAATTAGTCTCTTTCATAACATATTCATACTCATGATAAAATCACTTTATACCTCTCAGATAGTGTGAAGTCTACAGAATATGTAATATTTTTTTTTGTCAGTTTTATTAGTCCTTTCCTAGTATAAATTTATTAGAACATAACTGAGAACCAGACTCTCTATTTCCTCATTTGGGGCTTTTACACACTTCCTCCTAATGCTTTTGTCTTACACTAAGCAACATATAAAACCCTGAAATTTCTGCTAAAATTTTTTTTTTTAATGGTTTTCTGTTTGGTTTGGTTTGGGTTTTTTGGTTGATTTTCCTTGGAAAGTATAGCTTTTCTCAAGTGTTTCCAGGGTAGTAGTTTTTTCTAAAGCATTCACTTTGTGAATGTCACTTAGTGACATAGTTACTAATTCACCCAGACTTTTCTATAGCAGAGAAATTCTGAATAAAAAAATAAAATATTCATGAATATTTTCATAAAACTAGTCTAATCTTTACAGAGACAATGTCACACTGAGATAGAATTCATGCCATTATTGTAAATTTTTTAAGCATTCTATATACTTTACTTTGAATTACAGAGCATCAAATTGAAACTGAAAAAATATATTAAAATGCTGTGTATGGTTGGTAACTATATTAACCCTTATGAAGAACATAAACTACAGTTCTTACCTACTGGCAGTAACTGCATTCTCTTACAAAATCTGAAATGCTAAAAGCAACAGAACTGTAATCACTCTAAAAGTCTTTCTAAATATTATCTAATTTTTCAAAATATTCTAAATTGTGCGAATGAAGTAATTCTCCTCTATTCTCACAGTATGCTGTTATATAATAATTAGCATTTCAATTTGTACTAATAGCTTTTTAAAACAGCAACCTGTTTTAAGAACTTAGAGCTGTGCAAAAATTGCATAGCAATATTTGTTTTCCCTTTTACCTCCACTGTAGTCTGTGAGCTATTTTATCTTTGAAAATTTTAAATAAATTGCATTAGAGAGCATGCCTGTATATCACTGTTCCAATGCAGCTCAGGAAATGAAAATATACTAAAAAATCCTGTTCAATGTATTGTATGCACTGTATTATGTTAATTATTTCCCTTGGAACTGGTACTTCCAAAACGAATATGGTACTTGAAGTCTTACATTGTGAAACATCTGCCAGTAAGTCAAGAAATATACCTGAGAAGAAATTTAGGGGCAGAATGCTAATATGTACATGTCCTTTCTTCACAGCTGTGACTTGCCCTAGCATAGAGACTCTGCTCTCAGAACATGTTGTCTGGAGACTGATTTCGGGGTCACTGAATGAGTATGGAGCTCAAGTCATGCTCAGCTGCAGTCCTGGATATTTTTTATTGGGTCAAAGACTCATACAGTGCAGGAGTAATGGAACCTGGAGTGTAGGCAATGAAAGGCCAAGTTGTAAGGGTAAGGAATGTGTTTACAGAATATCTTATGCTTTTTAATATATATATTTTATTTTATAAATAAAGTTTTTAATAAACTATTTTACTATCACATTCTTGTAAGTAAGCAAATGTGAAATTTTCATTAACTTGAAATTAATTTATTCCAACTCTTTAGGTGTTAAGTATAATATATTTCATATGAGAGTTAATGAAGTAGCATCAAGAGATCAACCTGTATTTATTCAACTGGATGGTGCATAAGTAGTTAGAAAATACGAGGAGATAACATTATTCCTTTAGAAGATTCCAGATTAGAGTTAGATTAGAAGATGATATTGCTTTGACCTCTTGGGTGAAGCATTAAAACTATGCTGTTGTAGAAACATGCATATGAGCTTTTATAATACTTTCATACAAAAATACCATAAATTATTTCAGCCCTGACTTTGGATGTTTAAAGTTTTAGAGAAACTTAACATTATCAGTTATATCATACAGTTGTTGAGGGTTACAGTGTCAAATTCTTAATAAATCACTCCAAAACTTCATTTCATTGTTTTGAGAGGGTACTTGAAGCATCAACTGATACTGCAACGCTTAAACTAGAAAGTTTTCCTATGTTATAATAATACTTACAGGCTCTTTCAGTGCCAGAACAGCAGAGAATACCCTAGTATCTGAAGGAAAATAGTCAACTGACAGACCTAGCATACTAAGCAGAACTGAATATAAAATTTAGACAGCAATTTTTTTAGAGTTGTATGTGATTTCAGTAAGATATTGGCAGCAAAGTAGAAAAGAATTCTCAGGATCAGGTGAACAACTAACTAGATTATACCTTCTGGTATTTTTTAAGAAGAGCAAATAGAATCATTCTGCTCTGTCAAACTCTTTAAAGTCTGCAAACATGATAAATGGTACTACAAATTACATTAATGTGCCTGAATCATAGTAAAAAAATAGTCTTACTCATCTCTGGACACCTTCTGTGCCTAAGAAACCATGATCACATATATTCTGATTATGACTGCATTAACTGCATGGTGGCTTGTACTTGATTTTATCCAACTTCTACCCAATACCATGTTGTTTTTTATAGTTAACCTTTTAAAATATAGAATAATGGGGCCTTGAGGTTTCAGATAGGAAGATTAGTTATCAGTAACATGCTTTTGAAAGTAAACCCATGATTTATATCATATAGTAGAATATGATAGAATAGAGTTGAAGCTTTTGAAGACATTGGTCTGTATCTTGAATTAAAATATTACTGATATATTTTTCTAGAAACAGAAGAAATGACTGAACAGTTTTAGCTAGATTAGAGTCTGATACATTCCTAAAAAATAATTTTTCAGGTGCTGTGTGATAGCTGTGTGTTGCAGCTGATGCCACAGAAGGTTTGTGTGATAGTGGGTCAAGTCTAGCCTTAAGCAAAACCAGAAGATATATCATTTTAGCAAGTAGACTGACATATATGTTATATATTTATGAATAATAATGGGAAATAAGAAAAACGACCATTCATAACAAGTCAGAGTTCTATGTGTTAAAAATATACATAATATTTTTAAATAGACACAAGACTTAAAATGACCAGGGGAAATATATTTGAGAAGAAGCCATGAGTATGCACATATGGAATATAACCACAACCTTCCTGGGAATTCATGTAATTCCCTTGTTTCAGAATTGGAAATACTGATTTAAAATACTGAAGGTTTGGGTTTAAGCTGCTGTCAAGATATGAAGGTATACCAATGAATTTTCAGATTTAGAACATGTATTGCCAAATCAAGCATAATTTTAAGCCCTTTCTGTCGTATAATAGAAGTTATTCTTATTTTTTATTTATTCTTAAATTTTTGTATTTTCCCTATTACATATACCTTGTAAGAAAACATGAGGCACTATATTGTCTTCCTGTCTAAAAAGCGTCTATGAAAGTCTTATTCCAGTCTGTGAAAAATATTTTCAAATTTCAGTTTATTCTGTTGCTTGTTCTTTTCCTAGTTATCTCCTGTGGTGGTCTTCCATCTCCACCAAATGGAAATAAGATTGGAACCCTAACAGTGTATGGAGCTACTGCAATATTCACTTGTAACACAGGATACACATTAGTTGGTTCTCATGTGAGAGAATGCTTGGCAAATGGTCTCTGGAGTGGTACAGAAACGCAATGCCTAGGTAACAAAACCAAATTTCTGTCCCTTGTTTTGTTTTGTCTTAATGAAACAGTATCAAGGACTAGCTCTTTTCAAGCAACAACTTTTTTAAATCAATGAAAAATGAAGGTATCTTAAATGTGGAAATACTGTGTACTGCATATGATTATGTGATATTCTACTAGCATATATCTTTCTATTAGAAAATAAATTATATTTTATGTTGCTGCAGTGCTTTTCAAACCAGTTAGGTTTTTAAGTGACTCAAATAATTATCCCCATTCACAGCACTTTTCTTTGTGGAACAGTGTATGATGAAACTAAGTGGAAGATAAGCCTCAGTTCAGGAGCATTCCTGATACATTCCAGCTACAAATGAGTGCTCAGCATATTGAGCATTCAGTCAAGGGAAGCAGACAAGAGATAAGTGAAGCAAAATCAACACTCTTTCAAACCCTAGGGTTTATACATTTTGCACCTTAACTTCTCATCCCTTCTCTTTCTCTCTTCAGATCTACTCATTTTGGTTTACGCTCCTAATATAGACATAAGAAAAAGGGGTTTTTTTTTTGAGTAACATTTGAGGATCATCAGTGGGATTATTCTTGGTTGTGGACAGTGTATTTATTTCTGGAGTCTGTTATTTACTTTGTCTGCCCTTGTTTTGCAGATTTTCTTCTTGCCTTATAGCTAAATGTACTCAATTGCTCTCAGGAAAGGAGTACTCTCCTCTTTCTTCTCCAAAAAAACACCTTTCTTCTCTGCTACTTCACTATATCATTTTAGCAGAAAATATGCCGATCTAGTACATTTCAAACATAACACTTTGTCCTATCTGAAGAAATTAATTCAAATCAAAAGAGAGAAAAAAAAGTCTTCTGAGCATCAGTTCTTTAAACCTTCATGCCACCCAAAGAAACCCTGATGTTGTCATTGCATGAACCAAGTAGAAATAAAGTGGAAAAGAAGTTTTACAAATGCCTAAAGAATTAATATCAAATGGTTGCTTGGAATTCTTAGACACCCTATTCCATTTTTAACTTTCTCAACATTAATAGTGTCACTGCATTTCTGTGCTCAGATAGACCTTTGGCTTATCAGATTACTGGTGCTCATTACCCTGTAGATGCAAGTAATAAGTCTATGCTGATTTGCATTAACTATCTAAGCAAAGGTACTTCAAAGAACCATCATAAAGGATATTTGCAGTCATTGAGCTTTGCGTTCATGCTCTGCCAAGGTGCAAAGCTGAAAGAAATGGCTGAAGTTCTTCTGAGCAAAACATAGCAAACCAGAGCTGCATTTTAAAACAGAGCAACATTCTCCTGGTAGAATAATCTATTAAAAGGAGAACATCTGCATCACAATATCTAGGTGTGATGGGACCACATACCAACTAAACTCTGTCTACAAAAAAAACAATTTCCAAGTACCAGTAATTTCATCTTAGAAGGTTATTAAGAATAGCATGTACTATAAGATGAACACAATTTTTAACAGAGTACTAGTGACAACATCCTGCATTTCTGGAGATCTTTAATGCCTGAAAATACTTTAAGAGAAAATATTTCTAGACAGGTTGCAAGTTACAAGACAATAATGCACTAACAGACAAAAGCATAATGATCTAAACTTGATGAAAAAGACAGTGGATTTATCAGCTCCATATTGACTCTATTCTTCATCAATATAGAGCAGAAAATTTGGTGGGGTAAAGGAGAAACAGAAATTCCAAGGCAGGAATAAAATCTCACACTTTGTGTTCTGCTTGCCCCATTGATTACCTTTTTTTTTTCTTTTGATTCAGATACTAGTCTGTAGAAGAAAGGAAAATAAGGATGGAATGTGTTCAGAAAAAAAAAAAAAAGGCATGATATAATATGTTCAGATCTGAATTAAGATTTTATAACTTTTCATAATGTATTCCTAATTGACTACTTCATTTTGCAACAGCAATGTTTGTATTGTAATTTTCGTGAATAGAATTTTACAGTATGTCAACTCTTAACATATGGATTGGTCAAAAATTGTGACCGTTGTCTCATATAGCTAACCTAACTTCTAAATGTCAGTTCATTATTAGAGACTTCCCAGCAAGACGCAGTTGTTTCTGGAAAATTTTGTGAAAAAGAAGAACAATTCTCTGGCTTGATATATTTTCACACCTTATTTTTCAATTTAAAATATGCTGTATTAAGAATTATGTCATTTTGATTTAAGATATAATGGCATAAAGAGCTATTACCCCTGTAGGTTTTTGCAATGTTATACCATTCATTGCCAGAGTATTGCCTGACACCTGCCTGTAATGATTTCAAGCAGGAAGATATGTGTTAACATTCATTCATTTTGAATAAACTTAAATACCACTTCATAATCTGATCGATAATAGTAGTATTTAGGACTTAGGTACTGTTTTTCTCTTTTGAAAGGCTATACACGGGATAATTTGGCTGCTAACATACACATCTCAATGGATTCTGATTGTATTATAAATTACTCATGGCCATAGAAGGCTGGAAAAGAGGTTTTTTCCTTCTATTCTGACTACTGAGAAATAAATTTTACACTGAATACCCTAAAATATTAGCTGTCCACAGCAGCCACAGTACATAGTGCATAGTGAACAATTCGATTTTATTTTCATATTTAAGAAAGACTATTTCCATATAAAACTTGAATTTAATTTATATGAATTCATCCTTTTCCTCTTCAGAAGTAATTTCCTGTTGGATTTTGTCTATTTCAGATTTTTACAAATCCACATTGAAATTGGTATCCTCTACTATTATCTTATCCTGTTGGTCACAGCTAACAACTTTTTTTTCCCTAACTGACCATCTGCATTCTCTATTTAAAATTGTTTCTACAGACCTAGTCCCACTTGCAATGAACACAGGACCTCTTTCAGGAACTATTACTGCAATAAAAGCAATGTTTCTCTTACAATGATTCCCAGTTCTTTTTCTAAAAACTTTGATGGACTTTGGTTTCTATTTGATTGGTTTAATTGTTGAATGCAGCCCTGTGCATTCATATGCAGCTAAGAACTGTTAAACGCATGGATCTACCTCACTAGACAAAAAAAATCACATTCAGAGCTGGCAGGTCATTAATCATTACTTAGTCTTTTCTATTTCAAAATCAGACAGGCTCTATAGTGCCACAAATACTGCACAGCTTGGATTGTGAAAGTCTAAATTTGAGTTATCACATGCATACTGCTGAAAGGCAGATTTCTGCTACTAAATCCCTTCCTGCCTCTCTTACACTCTCTTACATAAGGTATGTTCACACCATGTACTTTAGACACCTAATTTAGACTCAATTTAGAGTACAATCTAAGATCCTAAATTCCCAACAAGGCTGATGGAACTATGCAGGCTCCTCCAGAGTGAATTCAGAAAAGGTAAATTCTTAAACTTTAAGGTTAGATGTGAATGCTGCTAGTGATGTATTCCTAAATTTTGAGGACAATATGCCTCAAATTTATTCCAGAGGTGCCTTTAGGACTTACCTGAAGCCTGTAAAAATCAGGAGGCAAACACCCAGTGAGCTCTGAATGAGCCTTTTTTTTTCAAAGGAATGATAATGAGCTAGAGTTTCTTTTTACCTGTCCTGTACCTGCATGAATGTAATTCGGGACAGTTATAACTGAAAATAGGTATCATTTTATGTTACCCACTGGTCTGTGTAGAATTATGATTTCGGGCCAGATGAGTACACTAATTTCTGTACCTCAGGAAAGGGTTTGTCAAATCCATATTATTTGTCTCAAAAGAAAGCTAAAATCAATGACTGTAGTTAATGAGTCTAAGGCTAAATATGAGACCTAAGTCTTTAGGTTGTTTGTATTATATGTATTTTTCTTAGTTCTACAAAGATAAATATGAATTGTTAGGTAAATTTTTTTCAATTTCACTCAATTACATTGCTGATATTTTATCTCTTCACTTTTTTTCCTTTCAAAAATAAATTGCATCTATAAGTCACAAAACGTGTTTTTATGCATGCTTTATGTGTATGAGTGACCACATGTAGGGCAGAGAGCAAACTGGAAACTTTTAACTTTGCCTAACTCCCTCTGTACCATTAGTACCACTTAATCATGGATCAGTGTGTTTTCCTGAACAGATTTTTGTTTGTTTGTTTGTTTTGCTCTTTGTTTGTTTTGTGGGTTTTTTTTGTGGTTGGTTTTTTTTTTTTTTCACAGACTTTTTATGCCTTTCAGGTGCAAAACTACAAATAAACAAGTCAAGGAGATTCTTTAAAATCTAAAATAAAAAGTTAAATATAAGCTACTTCATTTTTAATTATATAATATGTATAATTCTCTACGTTTCTCAATGTGAAAAAATGCTGCTGCAGACTGTGTTTGTATAAAAATACCTGATCCTGTGATTGATAATTCTTAGGCAAATCACAGTATGATATTGTGATATTGGCTTATATTTCAAATTCTTATAAAAATAAGTAGAATAATTTGTATCTTGATTTACAAGTGTTTTATAATAAAACTACTGAACCAACCTTGACCCATATGAACAATTTTCTTAATTTACAGGTTTCACAGGTTTCTTGAGAGCATATTTTATTTAAAAAAATCCACTCACAGCCTTCCTAATTTTTTTATTCTAATTTTAGTTGATGAGAAAATTTCATAAATTTTGTGTCATTGCAATGCTCTTTCGGTTCTTGATTTTCTGGAATATTTAATTTAAATGAGTCAAAATTTCCTGAAAAAATTTTAAATACAGTATGTAGAATGATCTATAGATGAAATTGCTCACATAGTAAGTCCAGCAATTTGTTAAATCTCCCTTTGAGAGAAAAGGCATAATATTTTGCATTTTGGTCTATGACAGTTGGCACATCTCAGGCATTTTTTGTCTTGTAATTCCCTATGGTTACCTGCGTTTGGCTTCAGTGCATCAGCTGCTTTTCAGTTCTTCACTATTTAGGTCTAGAAAATTTTTGAAAAAATCAAACATATTCCTTTCTATTTCACCTCAGTCAGTCCCTGCAAAAAATTAGGGAGCAAGTATTAAGAATTAAGTCAATTTCCAAGCATAAGTAAAATAAAGAGATAATTGGGAACAAGCAGGATGGAACAATCAAAAGCAAACCTTAATAATCTTATTAATGCCTTTTCCATTAACTGTCTCATTGGATGTGGCCTTCAGCAGTAGATTTCTTTTACTTTGTATTATTGTGGTAAAACTTTTGAAAGTCTCCCAAAGTATCCTTGTGGCCAAATTGAAAAGACAGGGACTGGATGGGGGCCTGCAAAATGGATGGAAAGTAATTGAGCAAACAACCTCTGAGGGTAGTGTTTCTTAATTTGAAATGTGACTAGTAGCCAGTGGATACTAAGGATGAATACTGAGGCCCATACTGTCCAACCTCTGTCAGTGATTTGGAAAACAGATTGGGATGCAGCCTCAACAAGTTTGAGGATGACAGCATATGATGGGACAATAGCTGATACATGGATTGCAGTACTGCTAGGCAGAAGGACCTTCAGAATCTGGAGGAATGGGCCAACAGGAAGCTCCTAAAGTTCAGCAAAGACAAATACAGAATCCTGCACTTTGTCTAGAATAATGCCTTTCATGACTACTGGCCTGGAACTGGCTATGTAAAGACAAACTTTACAGAAGGCAAGCCTGGTGACTGAGTGGAGAGGCTCACAAAGAGTTAAAGGTGTAGCTTTGTAGTAAAAGCATCGTAGACTGGACTGCAGGAACAGCAGTGTAATCAGCAGTTCATGGTTATTATTTCCTCTTCAGTATTCATGTGGAAAAAAGTGTAGTTTTTATGTTCTCCACCACATAAGAGAGAGATGGGAAACTGAAGCAAGCTCAGGGAAAGGGCCTGTAAAGGATTTAGGGTCTAGACAAGGAGAGGCTGAGTGAGTGTTACTCTCTGTTGTCATATTCTCTGCTGTGAGGGGAAAAGTAGCTGTATAAGAAGTTGGGTGTGAAAAGCTTGCATTCATACTTTCTTCCAAAAATTTGCAGAACAATACCACAATGTCTCCTTATAGACATCATCGGTCCTACAATTAGGATTATTGTAATAATTCTATACATATGAAAAACCAAATCAATTGTCATATGTTTTATTCTCCTAGTGTTTTAGAGAAGCCATTAAGTGTGATTGTAATATACTGTCTAGCATTATTAAAGGGTCTTTATTAGAAAGTAGATTAAATCCCAAAGATAAGTTACAAATAAGTTACTGTTAATAGATACAGCCTGCATGAAACAGATAATCACACACACCCTCTATCATTCTAGCTGCAGTCATGATCCTCAGGTCCCAGTCCTCCCCTCTCAAAATGAGGATTTAGCATAGTCTCAGATGAAATTACTGCAGTTGTCACAAAAAATGAACTTTTTTCTCCTCCTTAGTCAGAAGAAGAGAAATAGTTTCCTGCTCAGTAACTCTGTTTTCAAACAAAATGTAAAATCCAGAAAGAATTAAAGCATTACATGGTTTTCTCTAGTGCCAAGACTGATATTATTGTGGAGTAATGCATTCTGTATTGTTTAACAGCAGCTGAAATAAGGAGGAAACAGTGCTGGTAGATGTTCCTTCCTTTTCATGCCTTCATCTATCTGGAAAATGCTTATAAATTCATATTCATGAAAGAATTACAGTAAACTCTTCCTTATGTTGCCTTCCAATTTGGACAGTGTACCTTGAAATATCCACCCTCTACTTTTTTAGGGTGAAGTGCCTTATTAAGGTTGTCATTTTCCTTAGAGAAGTCTGAGGTCTTTAACTTTCAAGCCCATACTATTATTTTATCATAGAGTTCTTATTTCTGTTATTCATGATTTTCTTCTTCAAAAAAGTAGAAGAAATGTCATTTGTAGGTTTTATACCTGAGAACTTCCTCTGCAAAGTGCAGTTCTTAACTCCAAATATGTTGTTTATTGAAAGGAAAGTTGATATTTTTTTTCTTGTAAATTTTGGCAAGGATTGTCAAAATATTTGGTTTTGGTGGGTTGTTCTTTTATTGTAGCTGGTCACTGTGGTTCTCCGGACCCAATTGTAAATGGTCACATTAGTGGAGATGGTTTCAGTTATCGTGACACTGTGGTCTACCAGTGCAATCCTGGCTTTCGACTTGTTGGCACATCTGTCAGAATTTGCCTACAGGATCACAAGTGGTCTGGACAAACTCCTGTTTGTGTCCGTAAGTACGACTAATTTTTCACGGAATTATTACTACTATTTTAAACACAATTAAACATGAACAGTGGATTGGATGCCAATCTCTAACCTAGCACAGACAGATTAACTACACTCAGTAGCCTGTGATATCTGTTGTTTTAGAAACAAGACGCCATAGACATTGAAGTGGGTTGAACTGCAGGCTGCAGCTGTGTAATTTATTGCTTTCTTTCTCTTTATCCAGGTGTAATTGTTATGTCAAGTGTGGGTTTACTGACCCTTTCCCCTATTTTTTTTCACCAGAAATAAAAAATTCCTTTGTATATTTTCATTGTTTGGTGGAAAAAGCTGGAATACTGTTCATCTGGGCAGTTTTGATAGTGATTGCCCATTTTTTCAAGCTGGCCTAGCAGTGCAAGCCCAGACATGGCATCAAATTATGCTACATCTGTTGGAAAATATTTTAACTTTTTTATACTCTTTAGTAGGATTTGGTTTTTTGCTCTTAATTCCTCTGTTTTTGAAAATCCCATAATTAATTGCTAGAATTGCCGAGTCTTTCCTACTCTTACTTTCTTCCTCATTTGCACAGTTCTGACATTTTCTGAACTGTCAGCCATTTTATCAGAATCTAGTCCAATTTCTCTGGGTTTTATTACACTACTTTACTATGTGGTTGATTTTATTTTCATTTCAGTTTTACTAAAGAGGCCCATTTTTATACAATTTTTGTCACTTTTAATGGAGTTTTTATATCATTTATTTTAATGCTCTATTTTTTAAGATGTCTGCAATTCAGACAAAAATATTTTTGTGTACACAGAGAGAATAACTGAGATGATCAGCTTTTCTGTTCAACACATTTTAGTATCTTTATTTCATTTCGGTTATATTATTGGTAAGTCATTAGATTTCAAAATATTCAGTATTTTCATTCTTAGGGGTAAGATGAAAAATTTTAACTGTATACAGCTGCAGGAAATATCTGCCAAGTGTCATTGTCCTTTTAAAATCCTATTTATATCTTCAAGTGATTTATATTCATCAAAGGAGAAATGTCACCAGCTAGCATTATTACTTTTAGTGATCTCATTTTACTGTGCAGTGAATAAAATCCCTTTAAAAGAAAGGGGCAAAGCTGGTGTGTGGGGGGGAAGGGGAAGAAGCAGGGAGCAGAAGGCTGTTTCTTCCTAAATGGGTGTTATCATTACTGTTATGGGAAGAACTGGCATCAATTTCTGTTATTACAGGTTGCCTGATACTTTCTATTACAACACGGTTTTCTTTTACTTATAATGCTGCCAGATTAAAGAGCCATACAAGATGATTTGTTTTGTGCCAACATCCAAACTTCAGATGATTTTCCTCCTTTCATTTATTTATTTATTTTAAAGAAATTGTCATACAAATGACTCTGTTATTTCCGAGAAGGAAATGCTAGAAATGTGTCATACTGAAATATTCTTCTGTCTGAGCAGTGTGGAGCATGAATAGAAATATGGCTGTAGTGGGTTGACCTTGTCTGGACACCAAGGGACCATCAATTTGCTCTATCACTCCCCTCCTCAGAAAGATGGGGGAAGAAAATAAGATGGAAAAAGACTAACAGGTTTAGATAAGCCAGTTTGCTAAAACAAAAGCAAAAGGTCACATACATAAGCAAAGAAAAAAACCCGAAGTTTTTAATTCACTGCTTCCTATCAGGAAGCAATATATGGCCACTTCCCAGGAAACAGGGCTTCAACATGCACAACGTTTTCTCCAAAACACAAGTGTCTTCCTCCTCCTTCCTCTTGGCTTTTATATCTGAGCAAATTTCATGTAGTATGGACTATCCCTTTGGTCAGTTTGGTTCAGCTATCTTGGTCATGTGCCCTCCCAAGGTCTTGACCACCCTCAGCCTACTGATGGGAGGATGAAATGTTGGGAAGACAGTGCTGATGCTGTGCCAGCACTGCTCAGCAGTAGCTGAAACACTAGTGTGTTATCAAGAGCTTTATAGCTACCCATACAAAGCACAGCACTGTAAGAGTTCCATATCAGGAAGACCCAATAGAATGGAAGAGGTATGACAAAGAAGTTAGGGGTTGTGCCCCTGAAAATTTGCCACAAACTGGTCTTTATTTTGTGAGATTTTAACAGAAAATCACATCTTTTATATTTCAAGACCTTTAGAACAGGGATGCCTCAGAACTCCATGATGTTCCAAAGTATTGCATTGAATTCAACTTTTGTCCCTATTAAATTTTTAAGTATGCAGGGGAATTTTTTTTCTTTAATTTATATTAATAGGAATATAGCAAATTATATACATTTTTTAAGATCTGATAGAGATGAGATGTGTATCAAAATGCATATATATAACTATTTTTATTACAACTTTCAGCATGAAGTAAAAAGTAGGTTCTAAAAGTTTTACTGAAAAATTAAGATTTTTCTCCTGGCAGTTAAGAATTCTGAATTAGTATATTCCTAATTTATTTTCCTAAATTTCCTGTATAAATATCAACAACAAATTCAGAAGGGAAAAACACAAACAAACAAACCAAAACAACAAAAGAATCCCAAACCTTAAAAGAGCTCAACTGGCAAGTGATTCTGTGGATCAGTGCCTT
>NW_020955732.1:0-9273 GCF_003031625.1 Empidonax traillii | reverse complement strand
TCTCCTGGCAGTTAAGAATTCTGAATTAGTATATTCCTAATTTATTTTCCTAAATTTCCTGTATAAATATCAACAACAAATTCAGAAGGGAAAAACACAAACAAACAAACCAAAACAACAAAAGAATCCCAAACCTTAAAAGAGCTCAACTGGCAAGTGATTCTGTGGATCAGTGCCTTTCACTTAGATGCTAACCTGCCTATTTTTCTTCTAACAGCAATCACATGTGGACATCCTGGGAATCCAGCTCACGGAATGACTAATGGCAGTGAGTTCAATTTAAATGATGTTGTCAATTTTACTTGCAATACTGGATACTTACTTCAGGGTGCTTCTCGAGCACAGTGCCGAAGCAATGGGCAGTGGAGTAGCCCTTTACCCAACTGCCGAGGTAAGAAACTTTCTCTGACATTCTCTGTTCTCTAATTACTTATTTCAGGCATGATCTTCCTTTACCTTGCCTTCAAAATACCAGGATATAATTCATAAACCTGACCTTTGGGAACTTATTGCCATCTTTATTTGAGTTTTTCCCTTTCTATATTGGAAATTTTAGTTAGGGCTGGGTATTGGGGAAGCCTAGGCTTTTCAGTATTTTACCTCAAAGTTCTCAGACTGCAATCCTGAGCATTTAGTTTATAAACATACAAAGTGAACTTTGTATCACAAAAGTTATATTACCTTAATAAATCAGAGTTGGCTGTCTAGCCTGAACTAGGTGCATTTTAGTATACTTTCCATAAACGATTTATTTCTCCTATTAAAACATAGTTATGCAGTTGAATATTTATACATCAAAGCACTATTAATTCTTCTGTATTTCCTAGCAATATCTGAGAGATATTAATAACTTTTGTACTAGATTTTTCTTTCCCCACAAAAAATTATAAGGTAAGATTTAATTCTGATTCGTTGTTTTGCAAAGACTTATCTGAGCTTGATTACTGGTATAGTGTGGGTAAAATAGACATGTTTGAGAGATGAGAATGAAGCAAGTGGTTTGTGTTATGAGAAGATGTGTATCAAATGTACATATTAGGGAGGGAAAAAGACAAATCATTTTAAAACACAATCTAGAATTCTCAGAATGAATTATTTACCCAGATGCCAGTATTGTAATGAAGAATAAAAGGGAAGCAAGTCTCTGAAATTAGCCTGTTTGTACTCCTTCCATTAAGACAACTGTTTTAATTTATTTTCTTTAACTTTTGGCTATCATTACAGATGTAAATGTAATCTATAAAATGCAAAAAAGGAGTAGTGTTATTACTTGCTTTAGTGAAATTCTAATCAATTCAATAAGAGTAAATTTGACATAAGCAATATAGGTGGTGTATATATATAGTCTTTAGTCATAAATTGTACAGAATTACAGAATACTTGAACTTGGAAGAGACAGCTAAAGAGTTTGTCCAGGGCTTTGTCCTGGTTTTGAATGCCAATAAGAATGGACACTCTACAATGTCTCTGGGAAATCTGTTTGGGTGTTTTACCACTCTCACATTTAAAAAGATTTTTCTTATGTTTTATTTTGTCACTTTTGCATCATGTCCTTGAAGTGGGCACCACTGAGAAGTCCAGCCCTCTTTCTTCACACTCTCCCTTAGATAAGCATAGATGATTAGCAAGATTCCCCTTCTCTAGGCTGAACATCCCCAGCCCTCAATCTCTCTTCAAATCACAGTTGAGTCCACGAGGGAAGTTTGTGTTTTCTGAAAATGTATGTAGGGAAGAACAAAATACACCAGAGAGAGGAGCCCGCAGACACCAAAAAAAAAAAAAAAAAAAAAAAAAAAAAAAAAAAGAAAGAAAAAAAGAAAAGGAAAAAAGAAAAAAAAGTGAGAAGCGAGAAAGGGAACACTGAGTTTAAAGGAGAGAGTGGTGCATAAAGGAGTGGATAGTCTCTGCAGCCTGTGGAAACACACAGAGAAGAGAAAACAAAGTGAGAAGAAAGGAACAACAGAGAGAAACTGCTACATACCAGCTGCAACGTCAACTCACTAAGCTAACCTAAGGGAAGAAACAATTCCAGTTATCTAGATAATAGAACATTTTAAATGTAAGTAAGAAGTAAGAATCTCCCAAATTTCTAGATCAGAGATGCATGTGAGTAGTATAGAACTACTCTAACACCGACATGCTTAAACTGAAGTGGATGTTTACTATTCCCTTTATGCAACAACTAAATATCTTCCGGTGCTCAAACATATTTACAATAGTTATTTTTACTTTAGACAGTATATTTGTCTCTAGAAGCCAAAATTCGGTTTCTTGGAGAATTTTCAAACTTCATGGCATCTTTTTCACACAGTTTAAGTCAGTTAAACTCAGTCCCTGAGGTGAGCAGCTCAGGTGGTGACTGCCAGCTAGCAAAGCGCTATAGGCTCTAGTGGGGTGCATGGAAGGGGGAACAAAAGAGGGACTGACAAAACTAAGTGGATCCTCACAGTTCATGATGGAAGAGATACAAGACAGTCACTGAAAAATTTATGTTATTATAGAGATAGAAAATGTAAGTGAAGGGAAGAACGAAGTGAAGGAACACAGAGTGAATGGCAAAAGTCCAGGTTTACACCACCTGCATGAGAATAGACAAAACTGTAGATACTTCACTGAGGAACTCTGGGAAAGTCTTTTCTGGTAGGAGTTTGCCATGGTGAAGTGGATGGATCTTGGCAGAGTTACATCTATAATACTCAGTCCTTTCAGAAAACCAATCTCCCTAAACAAGATTTCAGACCTTAAATTGTCCTGGATGAAACACAAATTCATGTAATAAATTAAAAAAGGACAATAAAGTGGACAGGAGAGACAACTGAAATGTTGTAGTAACTGTAAATGTCCTAATTCTTGTGTTATTTTTTAAATCTTCTCAGTCATTACATTGTTTTTCCTCTCTTTCACTTTGATTTGTTTCCCTTTTAAGAAGTATACCAGAGTTCAGTGCAAATAGTTGAGTAACTCAGATCGTAAACGGGCTTGAGCTTCAGCAAAGTTACTCAATCTCTGCCTCTGACAGTCAAAGATCCAGACTGCATCTACAGGATAACTGAAAAAGCATGTGTTTTCAACAAATAAAACCTTACTTAAATGCCTCACAGATGAGATGGAGAAGTTTGTTCACCAAAGTCTAGGAAAACAAAACAGTATAAAAGGGAAAGAAAAAAAACACATGAGCCTAAATAGAAACAGTTTGCTAATTCCTGTTTCTCTGTTCCAATAATTATATTGCTCTGCTAGTTAACTCACTTGAATAAATTCTGAGGGTAGTGACTGAGGGAATTGCCATCTCTTTATTGTTTTAATGAGAATGAAAGATTTAATTCCACACACACTGAGCTTGAAATTGCATCAACCAGCTCTGAAACAATATGATGAGCTAATCACCAAAGATAATTATTATTCTTAGGAACAACAATTGTAATACAATAAGATTTTTAATAAACCAACAGGTGGAGATAATAAAGGTACAATAGCTGAAGTTAACTTCTTATTAGTCCCAATGTTTGTATCTGTAGCACAACTTCGCTGGCTGCAATTTCCTTTAGCCCATAAAAGACAAGTTACAAACAGCAAAAAAGCGTACTTACACTGATTGAATATTTTTCCTGTGAAAGAAAATACTAAAGAAAAGCTTACTAGCCACTTCATTTCTGGAGAAGTTTTTGTGCTCTATTTGTTTGCATATTCCATAGCGGGAATAATAATCACATTCTTTCCAGACACTAAGCATTTTTTAATATGTTTTTGATTTACATATTTGGAAATTAGCACTTATTAAAATTTGTAAATGAATCCAGACAATTCTAGCTTTGAATATGACCAGGAACAACATTTTTAAATTAGAACCATAAATTAGAACCTACATTTCTGTTTGGAACCTTCAAGAAAAAAGCACTGAAGGACATACAGTATCTCAGAAAGTTTTCTCCAGATTGTTGCGATCTTTCAGTATATCTTACATGTTTCACCTCTCTGTCAATTTACATCTATTTCATAGTCAGAAGATATTCAGTCTGCCTCAGTGACTTAGAGGAAAATAATGTGCGATATCATTAAATATCAGCATCTTATTGGATTCAGCATTGAGAAATCATGTACTACACCAGTAGAAGATATTTTGGGGCATATAACATAAAAACAATAAACCAATGAACAGATTGTAGGTGTCTGATAAAGATATTGATAGACTACATATTAGGTCCATATTCTGAAAAACAAAGTAATGTAGATTACAAAGAAGTAATGCACACAATCATATGTGCTACTTGTATGAAACAAAGGATTTCAATATGGACTCTATGGACTCTACCTTTATTTATTTTATAAAGAATAGGTCAAGTATTCAAGGTCAGTTGCTTGCTTTAAACTAGAATCAAATGGCATCAGAAAAAGCCCAGTACTCAAATCTCTGTTCTCTTCTGTAAACCTGCCTGACTAGGACTTGGTGCAGCCTGAATCTGCCACTCCAGAACTATCTGTCAAAATACTAAATTCTAAACCAAGTGTGTTCAGTGTGGATTTCTTTTTTGTTAGCAGTTTGGATCCACTTTCTATTTTGTCTTCAGAAGCAAAGAAAGACAATCTCTGTGCTTTCTACTTTTCATACTAACTCTTAACCACCAAAATGAGAACTGAATCAGATGGTCTCATCAGGGCTCTGCACTCCTGATTGTGCTGCAGGTCATTTTTCCTTATATTATTATACTGCTGTATTAAGCACTACACTTAACCACATCTTCTAGAATGCAAGTATTTGCAAGAAGATGATTTTCTTGATAGGATTTCTTTGCTTTGGCATTGGATAGACTGGCGCATAGCTTACTGCCTGTTTAAGGCAGTGATGTCTTTTATCTTCTTAGAAATGAGATTTAAGAGAATTTAAGAGTGTTTCTTAAAAGTGAAAATATTTTTCTCGGAGGATCCATTTGACAAAGTTGCAAAGATTTGTGTTAGCTCACGTTCTCCAGTCTCCATCAGTATGTCCAGGCTATTTGTTAGTAATAAAGAATTCAGGTCTCTGTGTATTTATACTGCTTTTGTACTGAATTTCTTTATCTTATTACTGATAGTTTCTTGAAAATTTAAATTAGACTTTTTTTCTTATCAAGAGTCTAGTGTCTACAAGGAATGCCCAATTTTACGGTGCTTTCTTTAGTGAGTATATCATTTGAACCAGGGGTAATGTGTTCCATTCCTTCACTGACAAGGAAAATAACCTTTCTGATGACAGTTGATAGAAAGGTGGGAGAGATTGAGACTGATGACCAATTCCTCTCATCCACAGACAAAACAGCTCTGAATTTAAGCAAATTTCCATCTATGGTGGTATCAAGGATTCATACAAGCTGAGAAACGTTGTGTTTTGTTCAGTTTTGTTTTTCCAAAGTCAGAGGCCTTTGTTGTGACTTTTTATACTTTAAATGTCAGAGATAGCTTATCCATTCATGTTAATAGCATGTTGATATCCTTCAGAAGGATAATTAGTACTAAGTTTCCTAAATAAAGAGGTGAGGTACCATTGGAGATGCCTTGAATTTTCTGACATTTACCTGAATCTGACAGAGATGACACACAATTTAAAATTATTTCTGGAAATCAGGCAAAGACATCTAAAAAAGGTAGTAGAAATGTCTTTTGGAGCAACTGAATAGAGCTTGTCTTCCATGTGAAAAACAATGCTCTGATTAGGGAAAAATATAAAAAGACTTTTAGACATTACCCCAGAGTTTGTACTATTCTGACAAAAGTTATTGTGTTGGTACTACTTACACATAGATCCCCACAAATGAATTTGCATATAGACAAAACATGTAGAGAAAAATAACAGGTAAGTATTTTATCTTTCTGATAATTTTCTATTGCAATACTTGGCAAAATCTGAGAAGTTATCATTCTTGCATACTGTTGACTTTGAACTGGACTTTACTAAAATTCCATTTGCTGGCAATTTTGTCACCATGCTTTCACAAGCACTGCTTTCTTTTTATAGGCAGCATTTTTAAGAACGTGTCATAAAGTCAGAGTGAATTCTCTATTCTTTATTCACTGAGTGTCAGTCTCTATACATGTTCTAGATACCAACATTAATGCAATACTTTTCAAATAAAAAAAGTTTTAAAATACTGTTGATCAGATATGAAACTTTATGAAAGAAACCTAAGATTGTTTCTGTCATGAAAGAAATAAAAAAGAGAGTAAGAAGAAGAAATAAAATACTGTGAATTATGTACTTTTTTGATATTCATTCAACTTTTTAACAGAAAGCTGCCCTAAAGGACTCTGACATGGTCTTTTCACTTCTTTGTCCTAAGGGTTAGAATCTACTCATTGTGAGATTCCAGTTATCAGGGCAGACTTGAAATATTCTCCAGCTTTTCTCAGAAGACTAAACCGAGACTGCCAGAATTCATTTCCCATGTAACCCTTGACAGGTGTCATTGAGAGAAAACAATCTCCGTCTGCTCTCACTGTGATTTACAACTGAGTCCCCAGGGAGAAAGGCAATCAGGAAAAATACTGCCCTAGTTCTGTATGCTGACCAACTCAAATTCTTTTCTAAAGTACACCTTACTGCAGACCTTCTTAGCAACAGTACATTTGTATATATATTTAAAAATCTATAGCTGATCTTAAAAGGCACTGCGGGCATAATTTTGTTTGCTCTTTAACTTGAGGGGTAATAATAATAATCATCAGTAATAATAATAAATGCGTAATCATTTGACCAGACTTCATGTATGATGCAAGAATTTTGTTGCACAGAGCACATGCTTAAATTATGCATCTGGTGACTATCCTGTATTTCATTCATTGATCTGTCCAGACAGATGCTACTGGTACAAGAATGAGAACTCTGTATCACACAGGCAAATTGATACTTTGGGACTGCAATATATTCTTTGAACATTCCATATTTCTGGTTGGCACGGAGTATTAAGTTTCTCAGTTCTCCCTATTGCTTTGCAAAGATAGTTCTGTTAGATTTGCTTTTTGGTAGCTTTAGGCCAGCATAGGGCATGAAACAAAGTTCTTTTTACTTAATTTCTAATACTGATTTTCCATAAGCTACCTTGTCATGCAAACCCATTAAGCCTCATAAGAAACTAAGCCTGAAAAGCAGTATGAATCTTGTCCTACAACTTGGAAAAAAAAAATCAGTAGGGTGAATCCTCATGCAAATTTCCTCTAGTTTTGTGTATTTGTTAATGAAATCTCAGTGTAAAAGTGTATACACTAATTAAGCTGCACATGCCAAATTTTTAGTGCTGTAGTCCTAAAACACATGTGGATGATACTAAATACAGGCTACTAAACATGTACCTGTGCTGTGGATCTGTGTGAGTATAGCAAGGAGTCCTAGTCGCACCAGGATAAAATATCTAATGTAGAAAAATTTTAAATATGATTGACATATTGATAAATTGATATTAATTCACATTTGGACCGTTGGGGTAGTAGTATAATTATTATTTTTCCAGAGGATTTTTACAGTCATAAAACACAGTTCCATATTTTTTACCTCTATGGAGATCATTTAAAGAAAGCTGCTCTTACTGGTCTAGGTGCTTAAAATAGGTAAATATCAGTAAAATGGAAAATTGCTATTATGATGCAATTACTTTTTGATGTGCAGTTTCATTGTAAACTGGTGTACTGATTAGAACATGGGCATAGGTCTCAGAAGATCTGTGTTTAATTCTGTGCAGCTGAGTATGGCTGAGTACAGTTCAGTACAATTATTCCCTACAATCCCGAACATCAGCTTTTGATATGATGTGAAGTCCTGAATTTGGCAATCAAATTACCATATAATAGCAGTTTTAGACAAATAGAATTATTTTTAGGTATTCATTTCTGCATTTGAAATTAAATCTGTGTGTATTTTTAAACTAAACAGTGCTCTGGCTTGGGAGCTTAATTACCTCTACCTATTTAGAAGATTCTCCAACAAGTTTTTCATCTGAACCAAGTGGCACATTCACAGGAATTGTTTGGAGCATGGTTCAGGGGTTATTATAGACAGCAGGAACACTCCTCATGAGCCATTCAGAGAAATTCTCCCTTGTCTGGATGGTAACAGAGCACAACAGTATGGAGATGGTCACTGTCTAGTGGCCTCATGCCAGAGAATTAGTGCTGGCGTTCTTTACTTTGCACTAATACAGATGCAGATTCAAACGTTTAGGAATGTATATACCTATGTGGAAAAATTGAGTTTAAGGATATGTTTGTACAAGATGACTTATAACTGTGCAGAGGATGCAGGCTACTTCCAAAAGCAGAAGCTGTACAATGGCATCTACACAGCACTGCAC
Organism: Empidonax traillii; assembly: GCF_003031625.1. Taxonomy (NCBI): domain Eukaryota; kingdom Metazoa; phylum Chordata; class Aves; order Passeriformes; family Tyrannidae; genus Empidonax; species Empidonax traillii. The sequence goes on along the minus strand of NW_020955732.1, from coordinate 955 downwards.
CATGTGTAATTGCCTAACAGGGTTAATTGGATGCAGCGTGGTGTGCTGTGGGAACTGTGCTAGTTTCTGTAAGAAAGAATTTCACTGTGAATGCAGACATGTGAGCTCATTCAGATCTCAGTGAGTGTTTTGGTAAGGCTTCCTGTCAGTCTACTGTACATTTTACAGACTTGCACGTGCATCCTTGTGCTACAATGGTAGTTGCATTCCCAGTGAAAAAATTGGACTTAGCTGATAGTGATTAGTAATTACTGAAAAAAAGTAATAACAAATAATATGTAATGTAAAAAGAATAAAGCTTTTTTTTTTGATAATAGAAATCCCCAGAAAGTAAGAATTTTCAGAGTTCTTAAAGGCAAGTACAGAGATTTCTACATCCAAATTTTCCACAAGTTCCAAAGTGCAGTGAGATTACATTTTTTCCTGTCTTATAGGACAAAAAACAACAAAAGGAGGTAAAGAGGTATTTGTTTCTGTCAATGAAATCTCAGTGTAAACAAAAAGTTATTTAACCTACACATTTTGATTTATGTGGAAAATTGATATGGTTACAGCATTAAGTTTAAATAAAAGTTGGTAGTATATACTATAAGCTAAACTGTTACAATGTAGGCTAAATGTAACTTCTCTTGTGAATTATTTCATAAAATTAACCATAAAACAAAATAGGAGTAGTTTCAGTTAGGAGACTCTGTAGCTTTACTGCTGCTCAGGAATAAAAAAAACCCAAAACAAACAGGTGGGTCTGTTTCACTGAAAATCATCAGTCTAAATAATGCCTTACTAGTGCTTTGTGTGCCTCATTGCAGTACCTAGTGCTTTTTAAATGTATTTGACTTTTCTGTGCAATTGTATCTTCAATGTTTTTAATAACAATCAATAGATCAAAAATGAGTTTCTTCATGCCAAAGAAGGTTCTCCTTCTCAAAACAACCCCAAATATTACTTCTAAAAT
>NW_020955731.1:422833-426106 GCF_003031625.1 Empidonax traillii | reverse complement strand
ATTTGCAGGCATATTCATTTTATTCCAATGACTTTCAAACGTGATGTGATTCAATAGCACAGAGACACAGGAATCACCACACCATCACGGATCAATGTTCCCTCTGGGCTGACTTTGGCTCCAATTCCACACCTGGATCCAGTAACACAAAATCCTACCAAAATCAATGAGACTGCACTGACATAGGATGCTCAATAACTGAGATGTTTGATGGGCATGGTCCTTCAATAATAGTCAGAGAAAAGATTTCTCAATAGAAAAGTGGGACCTCACCAGTTTCATGCACCATTAATAGATAATGTTACTTACTTAATTATTTTCTTCTTTAAAAATGCTTTTACCTCCTTATGTGTATACATATAGATTACCATGAATTTTGTAGATATGGATATTACATAAAATCTCAACTACGCATGTAACAGTATTCAAATATCTGCAATTAAATCCCAGTATTTTGTACATAAAAAAATTAACAACCAAAAACTTGCAACAAATCGATGTTTAGACCAGCAGTAGATAATTGAACATCTTTTTTTAAAAAACGGATGAACCAATCAAGATGAAAAAAAAATTATCATATTAAGTTTCTACTTTCTCAATGTTCAATTATAATTTTTGTCTCACAGAAACATTTCCTGGACAGTACAGACTAAGGTTTTAGTCAGACCATGAATATCCAGTGTTCATGTGCACTTTTTTATTTACTAAAAAATACTTCTGCCTTATTTCTGCAGCTGTTACGTTGTTCAGAATGTCCTTTCATTGCTACAACTTTAGAGTTAAGAAAGCTGAGTCACCAAGAGCTAGACTTGACTATGTTTGGTCCATGCTAATACCAAATAAACAGCTCCTTCTGCAAAGACCCAGAATATGACAAGGTACAGGATCAGACAGCAGCTACTTAGTGCCTAAAGCCAAGGAGAGATAGGATGCTCTTCTAATTCAGTCCACAGTCAAGGAAGAGCATGACTGTAAGTCATCCAGATATTTTTCACTCTCCAAAATGTCCCAAACATACATGTTAGGCAGAGAATAGAATAATCAGAGAAGCAGTCTAGAAAGGTCATTGTCTGAGGTATATTTATTTTAGAGGCTTTTTAATTCCTTTGTTTCCTGTTGGGGGGGGGGGGGGGGAGGATGGGTGGGAAATGGGCTTTTGGTTGGTTGTTTAATTGGGTTTTTTTGTAGTATGTTTAATGTTGGTTTGTTTTTAATATTGACCCTTGGCCTTTCTGGTCTTTTACATCTTTATTTTTAAAATTTAATATCACTGCCCTTCTTTACAGTGAAGCTCTCAAGATAAAGTTTATAAACTATTTTGATGTGCTCAGACAACACAGTTTATGATGTCTGTAAACATATTTCACCTTGATTTTTTTTTTCTCATGCATATTGCCTTGCTTTACTCAGCAGGTGGCTCCATGATGTGAGGATTAGAAACATAATATTCTGAAATTGAAGATTTCTAGCCCTAATTTGTTCAGTAACTGCAACGCAAGAAGGAAGTAGGTATTTCAGAGATTGTTAATCTGCAAGGCTCACTGAGAAAGAGGTGACTGCGCCTTAGATGTTGTGCCTATAAAATCCTCTGCTAGTTCACTTGAGACAGTCAAAATCAGCATTCCTAGGCTAAACATAAACCAGTTTGCTTTCGCCCACAGTCTGACCTTCACAAGGTTCTGGTGAAACACTTTTCCCTCAGCTAGAAAAATGTAACAACAGCATTCAAAATGTTTCTGGCACTGTTGTTGTTGCTGTTTCCTTGTTTTCTCCCAACCTTCATCTAGCAGCGTGATGGAGAAACATGAGTTTTGTGGAACCAATACAAACCTGCCACAGTGTTGTGGGGTAAACTACATCACACAGTGAATGTCAGTACCAATTAAAAAAAAAAAAAAAAGCATGTATAGTCATGTTATTCTAAAAAATCTGCCCATTTGGAAAAGTAACAATCAAAAAATAACATAAAAACATAATCTCCCTTGGATCTGAACTGCTTTGCAGTGCAAGTGTTTCTGACCTCCCAAATAGCCAATTAGAATTTCTGAGTTGTTTCCAGTTACATCAGAGTAACTACGAGGCTTTTAAAAACTCATGGAAAAGCTTAAAGAAGGAAAAAAACCTGGAGGGTTGTAAAGGATTCGACAAAAGCCAACATGTACACAAAACCTGTCTCTCAGGAGACATTCTTCTGAAAGAGTCTAGAAACATGTATTTACCATAATGCACAAAGAACTGCATTCATGTATTCAAAACACAGTAACCCTGTGCACTTTACAGTTGATATTAATATAGATAAATTGGCATTTAGATGCTTTAAATAGGTCTACATGGCCTATAGGTGACTCCCTATGAGCTAAGTGCTTTTGGAGACTGACTCTGGTCTTTGAAGGAGAACAGGTATTTCTGTTTTTATTTAGAGAGGGCCCCAGCAACACTAATTATGCAGGGAGTGAGACCCCTTCCACAAGAGCTCCTCTAGGAGAGGAACAAAAATTAATGGAAATGATGACTGGTTAACTCAGAAATACAAAGATGTAGGAAACCAAAATGGGTGTGTAAAAAATTATAAGTTATTTCAGCTATATTCAGTTTCATTCAATGCAGAGAGGTAGAAGAAGACCAATTTAATGACTGGCCTGTGCGGTCATTTGAGAACAGCCCAAGGGTGTTTTCCAGAATGGGAACATTTAAGGTTCTTTAAATACTTTATGAAAAAGACAATCAGCAAGAATCAAAATATCCCCTGTGGACACCTCAGTTTCACAGAGAATATTGTGACACAATAAAATACTGCCTTATATTAAATTGCTGTATTATCTGTTATTTATGGTATATCAAAATGTGATATGATATGATTGATATGATATATGATTGATATGATATGATTTTTGGGGGTATGCTGCTTGATCTCCAATGAACAGTCCAAAAAAGCTCCTGGTCTCTGCTAGGTCTTGTGTTATACTCCACTGCTTTGTGATTATTATGTATACTCTGACCTTTCTAATCAGGACTGGATGCCTTTTTTTCAAGCAACTGAAATGACCCTCAGAGTTTTATATGACAAACAGTTGTAGACACTATTTTCTGTTTTAGTATTGCTGATATCTGAATGCTGTAGTCCTGCTAACAAAATAAATCAGGCTGTTCGTTTAAGAAGCTTTAGCTGGTCAGTACAGACTTCGCAGCTGTTCATTTGATCTGCTTTTTTTTGGCTCAAAGTTCTTTTGAAAACCAGAAAATAAGTATTATTGTTGACACTTATTGGAAAAT
>NW_020955731.1:395069-422623 GCF_003031625.1 Empidonax traillii | reverse complement strand
GTAGACACTATTTTCTGTTTTAGTATTGCTGATATCTGAATGCTGTAGTCCTGCTAACAAAATAAATCAGGCTGTTCGTTTAAGAAGCTTTAGCTGGTCAGTACAGACTTCGCAGCTGTTCATTTGATCTGCTTTTTTTTGGCTCAAAGTTCTTTTGAAAACCAGAAAATAAGTATTATTGTTGACACTTATTGGAAAATTTGAAGTGTGAATAAAAATATTAAGCAATAATTAAAATATTTTCTGTGAAAGTTCAGATCTTGCAGGTGATTTTTATTTACTACTTCATTTTATTATTTATTTTACTTTTCTTACTTTTTTTTCCACCAGTAAAGTCAATACACCCATTTTTCCTATGCAGTATGTCCAAAATAGACTATTCAATTTTAGATTTTTTTTTTTAATCAGCTAAAAATAAAACTTCTTTTTTACGCATGTTTGCTCTTAGAAAAGTGATGTGTCAGAGTTGCTTCCCACAGTCTGAGCAGTTGAAAACATTGTTCACTTGGGCTGTGTCTGTGTTATGATCTGGTTATTAAAATTATGAGAAATGCCTCTGCCTGAATTAAGGTGCAAATGAGACCAGATGTCAAAGTCAATAGTATGGGTTTTATTTATTATGAGACAGAGAGATAGAAAGAAATAAGAAAAAAAAAAAAAAAAGGGAGGGGGCGAGAAGAAAGAGTTTAAAGTAGAAAATGTATTAGCACTCCATGTAACCTGACAACATCCTATTGGTCTGGTTCTTTTGGTCTTCTTGGTGGTGAGGGTCCCACAAAACACAGAATTCAGTGGATTAATGTACATCAGGAGATGCCTGGCACCTCCCCTGGGGGTGAGGGGAAGACTCGCAGTTTCTTGCAACAGGCTCTGGATTTGTTGCCTCAGTTGGATCACGTGCAGTCCTTTGATGGCAGAAAACCTCAGGAATGAGTTGGGGGGATGCTTTGGGGGTCTTTGATGGTTTATGACGCTTCTCAGCTGCCTCTCACATGAATGTCTTGTGTGTTCTTGGCCTTTCTGGAGGCGGGTGTTACTCCTTTGGTTTGATGTGGAGAGATTTATGAAAGCACTGTCACACACCCAAAACCACTGTCCTCCACCACCCCCTGGGCCTTGTTTACTTCTCCTCAGACCTGAGATGGTTAGACAATAGTCTTATCTCAAGTCCCCCTTCACAGTCCATATTCCAGTCAGGCTTCTGTGGTTGCAGACAGGCAGTTGCTTCCTTGTACTTTGACAGAAAATCTTTCTATGATTTGGACAGTGTTTAAGACATTACTAACACTTCAGTCCATCACAGTCTGAGTTCTTTTCCATTTTAGATACATACAGTGCCTTGGTTTTGTGACATGAACAACCTCCAGATTCTGCAATCAGCTTTATTATCCAGCACTGCAGTGCTTTGCCCAAGAACTCTTTGAATTTCCTCTACCTTACATACCTTTGACTAGACAATATCTTGAGTCTCTCCAGTTTCATGCAGAGCATATATTTTCTGTTAGCTATGAAGAGAGAACATCAAGGTAAAAAAAATTAGACCTGAAAATAATGGACTGGAAAGAAAAACTTGCATACACATCTACTCTTGTTTAGAAATGTGAATAGTACTGACTTTAAACATATTATTACCTCTTGCAGGCTACAAAAATATACATCTCAGAAGGGATATATTGGATACAAATTCCTTACAATCCTGTGTACATATAATTTCATTGCCTTTTGTGTAATACTGAAAATTTGCTATGCCTGTTTTAGATTTAAGTCATAAAGCTGTTTAAGTTGTTAAATATTTTTCTAAAAAACTTTTCTCCACTTCTCCTGGATTATTTAAAACAAAGCAAAACAAAGCAAATATTTAAGGCTTTTTCCAGCTGGCATTTTACATGGAAATTAAAGAAAATATATTTTTTAGGCATGCAGTCTTTTCAACATACACTATATATTCTTGCTGCCCTGTGTTCAAAACTAGAAAGAGTTAAAGACACACAGAGACAGAACAGCTTAGGCAAAGACTTGCTTAAGTCTTGATCTAGCAAAATGAGATGACCTTATACTCAAAAATGAGATATTGAATGTGACTTGATTAACTGTTATTTAGTATTATGAAATCTGATGAGTCCTATTGATTTTCAAGTCTATAACTCTATCCCTTTAATTGCTGCTATTACCAGCATTAGCTACTGATTGATAATGTTAAGAGGTTTCATAGATGTAGAGACTGATTCTTATGATTAATGTGATATATTTGATGACAATCATAACATTTGATAATTTCAGGATCTCATTAATTGAATGACTACTACATTGATTTATTTGTGCTATGATAAATAACCTGACAAATGCAATATATCAAATGGGCTCTAACTTCCTTGTGTAATATTCAGTTACTAAAAAAGCAAATGTTTTTCAGTCTGTCTGGGGCAAGGAGCCCTTTTGAATTTTCCCTTTTGTCAGGGGTAGATTAAAGCATGAAGGCCATAATTTAAGCACTCTCAGGAGATGTGGTACCTGATGAGGTGTATCCCAAGGTCCTGAGAGAACTTAGTTGTAGTTGCCAAGTCACTCTCCATCACATTTCAAAAGTATAGAATCATAGAATCATAGAATCATAGAATAGATTGGGTTGGAAAAGACCTCCAAGATCATCAAGTCCAACCCCTGATCCAACTCCAATTACTATATTGGAGTAGTAGTGGCAGTCAGAATAGTCTTGGGTTTTCCATTTACTTTAGGATATCATTCAGATCATGATTGTCAGGTGGTTTTTTTTTTTGTTTTTTTTTGTTTTTTTTTTTTATTGTGGTTGTTTTTCTTTTCAGAAAACAATGAGGTAAATGCACATTGTTAATTGCACACTTTCCAACTCTACTTTGCCCTAGAAATCTCATTAGAATAACTGTCTTCTCCCTTATTCCCTTCAGTTTTCTGACCCTTGCAAATCAGGGAATAAAAAAATTGCACGCAAATTGCTGTGACATACACATCGACAAAGCTTGGTTTATGTCCCACTTCACTGGCTGGGTCACTTGAGTCTAACAGCTCTTCTCTTCTACTAGCTTATGAACTTATTCCCCTGAGTTTATGACCTAATGTTATAAGTTATTGGTGGAGGTGCATAGGAGCTCATTTTCCCAAGGTATGAATGATTTTTTTTTTTCAAATTTTAAGAAATACCCCTTCCTCTCTGGGGCAAAATTGAGATTCTTAACATATTATATGGAAGAATAAAGAGGGATTTTTCCTTCCAGGAGAATTAAGACCCCTGAAATAAGGCTGCTTAAAAATACTTTTTCAAGATATTTTCCCATCTTTTGCAAACAGTCTTTCCCAAGGGCTTCAGAATTCATGTTTGTTTCAAAAGAATGGTAAAGAGGTTCTCTGACTGCAGTATCAATGACTTTTTGTTGCTGTTGTTAGTCAAATATGTTTTTCCATCAAAGCTAAAAGATTTATTTTATTTGGATAAAATACTACCTCAGCTGAGCTAGTTAATATGATCCTAATTTTTAATCATGAGATGAGGAGGATGAAAAACACCTCAACAATGCAATATCAATGCTGTGTCAAAGCTGTCAAAGGGAATGTCAAAGTAGACCTTAAATACATTAGAACTGTGCATGGAAGAAGGAAACCTAATAAGCCTTGTTTTAAATGCTTTAGAGATTTCTGTAATTAAAATAAGATATATAACCTTCTGGAAAAACTGATGAAAAAATATGTTTCAAACAGCAGGGAAAATGAATCTCCAGTTTTGATGTAGCCTTCATTTTATAAAGAATATCCCTAAGATTTTTTTTTTTTTTTAATTTGAGGTTTGCCACATAAATATTTCCATCCTAGACTGAAAATGTAATATGCAAAAGGATAAAGTGCTATGGATGTGCAGTCGTGCTTGGGCACCACTGAATTAGAAAGCACTGTAGATGTGTGATACAGCTTTGATAGTGCAGTGGCTGCTTATGGCAGATCACCCAAATAAATCTCCTGTAGCTTTAGTGCAAGAGCACTGTGCTTGTTCCGGATTCAACCAAATAAAATTGTGTACATATCAACTTGCTCACATCATCTTTCTTTTTCTCCTTCCTCCTTTATTTCTCCTTCATTTTTACCTTCAGTGAATCTGAACTCTTCTTCAGAGTGAGTATTAAGGAAAAATCATGAAGTCTTTCATTCGGGGAGGAAAATGGAACATACTGAAGTGGAGACTAGCTTTGTCTACAAAGGAGAAACATGTTTTCAAATGTGTGACTTGTGAAATATGTCCCCATTAAACTGGAATGCTGAGAATGTCACCCTTCTTTTATTTATGAGGCTTCAACAATATCAAGTCTCAGAGAAGGCTGATGCAAGAGGTAGTGGCTTTGACATTCTAATTTTCAGTTTGTTTCTTGTGCTTTGCTTAGAAATCTGGTGAGATTGTCTGCAGTGTTGAACTCTGAAAAAAACCCAAACATTACATACAGACATAGCTCGTGGCTTCAGCCCCTACTTGAGTTCATCAGAAACTTTTCTGGGAACTGATGAAGAACCCTTAAAATATTCAGCTCTGGAAGCAAATCTTAAAGTGAGTCTATGCACATTAATCTCTTGTAAAGACAAGGTTAAATTAGTGCTAGAAAATACATTGCATTTCGGGATATCAGATAGGATTTACAGCATAGCTCAGGTAGTTGCCTGGCTGGCCAGTTAATAAAGAAGTCATGGAGTGTCTTCAGCAGTTTCCCAGCTAAGGGTTTTAGGGGGTTATGCTGCAGTTAAACAATAATATTAAATAGCAGCAAATCCAGCTGAGAAATCCCGACAAAAACACAACATTGAGGAAAGCAGAATGACCTTTTACTTCAGCCAGGCAGTCACCTCTGATCCTCCCTAGTGGGTTACACCCCAAAAAGCAGCATTAGATAGTGAATGATGAACACATGTTGCAGGGGAGGATGACTTTAATTAACTTCAGGTGTGATTTCATAAGCTTCTAATTTGCCCCATGGTGTAAAATGAAACAGGAACTTCTCTGGTTTACATTTTGGTGCCTGTTAGTTTATATTAGGGGGGAACCTGACCCTGGGTCTCCAAAAGGCTATTGATAAATCCTTTGTGAGTCCAAGAAGCTGCAGATCACACAGGGAATCTGCAGTCAAGGGAGAGTGTTGTAGATTCCTTTGCTACAGGGAGTGGCGCCATAACCTGCAGGATATTTTACAGCTGTCAGTATTTACAGCTCAGCACTGGTCTAGATGGAGTTAACAGTTTTGTGTTACATGTGAACATAAACCTCACTCTTTGGTCAGATTATAGGTCCTTGTAGCCCAGTATAATTTGTCTGAAAATGGCCAGCTGCAGGTTCTAAGAAAAGAAAGGCAGAATGATTTTGCAAAGAGATGATTGAACAGCAGAGGTTTTTATTTCTGTATGGTCATGACTGGCCTGGAGAGAATAAATAGGAGATGACAGTTCATTGTGTCTAGTATTGCAAATAGATCATCTGTTAAAGTTGTTGCTGCAGAAGCCAAAAAGCTTTCACATGACCAAAAATATAAGAAAAGAAATTAAGGAAGGGAAGAAAAGCTCATCAAAACTCTCAAAAACTAAGCCCCCATCTCTGGCTCAGGAAATCTCAGTGTCAAAATGTTCCCTCTTGTTCCACAGTAAATTAAATTCATCAAATGTGTTTGTTACTGGTCCTTGCCAAATACCTTTGGAAAAATTGCAGTGCTCAGACAGTATTACCAAAAGACATTTAATAGTGGCCCTCATGAGGAGTTTTTAAAGATTCTTTAGTAAACAATAAAAGCCAATATCAAACCGAGCACTGCTTGGAAAAGGTATTGTTGTGGGGTTTGTTTTTGTGTTTTGGTGTTTTGTTTTTTTTTTTTTCTTTCCAAGGACAAGCAGCAAATCTTTAAGGAGCTGTCAGGTCTAGCTGCTATCCAAAAACCTCCCATGCTTTTCTAAGGAGCTGTGTTAGCAGGTTTCACTGTCAGCCATTTAATTTGAGCTCACAAGCTTAACCAGCTTCGTGTCTTCTTCCAGACTTCACGAAGTCAGTCTGGCTGCCACCAGCCAGGAGGCATTCAGGTGCTCTCAGGCTTACAATTCAAGCAGAGATTGAAATGATTAAGGCATGGGGAGATGGCTGGAGTAGCACCTGAGGCTGATGAGTCTGTCTGCCAGAGCTGAGGCTAAGAAAATGCTAGTGAAGAGTGATTGTTTTCATATTTTAGAGGTCATCTGATGTAGTGGCTTGTAACAAAGGCGGTTTAATCACAACAAAATCATGTACAAGGTAGCACTGAATCCCTGCACTTTTACAAATACCTTCCAGGTAAGAATAACTCTTTTCATGGTGGGAAAAACTTCCATAAATTTCTAATTAAGAAATGTATCTTTCTTTTCCTCTCAATTTTTGTTTCTCTAATTTGCATTATAAATAGATGAAAACATTCACACCTTCCTATAGAACCTTATGAAACTCTCTAGTCCTGCAGAAAACCCAGATATTCACTCATAAATCACCCCAAACTCACTTATCTCAGCAATTTTTTTTGGATCTCTGAACAGTCACCCAGGAGCTGTTAGTACAATAACATCCATTTCATGCTTAGCCACTGTTCAGGTTAAAGTATTGAAACACCCTTGAGGAGTTCCTCTTATCAAAGAATTTAAGCACGAAGGCTAGATTGTCTATCTTATTTTTTATAGAAGATTTCATCACTTTCTCTGAGCTCCACACAAAGCTTTGTGAGAGAAAGGACCCTGGATCAAGCCCTCAGTCAGCATAGTCATCTTCGATTTCGAGCCATGACTTTACTAGAAGCAATCTGGTGGAATTAGGCAGGATTACTGGTAAACTCTGTATTTCTTTTTAATGCTGCTGCCCTCTGCAGTTTTCATCATCTGTGTTTGACTCAGGGCTCCTTCTGCTCCTTTTCTTGCAGGTTTATTCCCTGGTTTGGAAGGCTTCATGGCTTCCCCAAATCCCATCTCACTTTTTATCGGGAAAGGCCAGGCGTAATCTCTGTCACCTTCTCATATAACAACCCTGCTGCCTCTGTCTTGGTTCATTGCCCTTGAACATAGCTGATGCTTTTTTTTGATAGCAACAGAACAAATTTACACCAACTGAGGATCTGCTGGGCTTTTACAGCTAAATAAGTATCTCACAAGTGCAATCTGAGACCTGGGACCAACTGATCTTCCAACTTTCAAAAAGTATTAATTTTCTTCTGAGTTTTCTTTTGGAGTAAATCAGCTCATCAAAACAAAATCTAGTTCCAGTTTTGGATATAGTTCATTGCAAGAACCCTCCCAGGTTCCAAAGTGGGTGAGGTGGTATCAGGCTTGTGTACTCTGGCCCTGCAAAACCCTCTAACACTCTCAAACAAACAGTAAAATCCTAAGCTATATTTTTTTCCTCACTACACTGAGGATGTCTCTGTCAAAAGAGCAGACAGTCTGGGAAAGGGCTTGCTTTCTGGATTCAAAGACAAGTGACATAACCCTGTTCACATTCATACAGTGAATTTTCTCCCCCTTCAAAACAGTGTAGTCTCATCCATACAGCCTATTGCAACAAATCCCAAAACATACCTGAGCTTTGCCCTGAGCAAAACCTATTCCAGGAACTGTGCTAGCAATTAATCTGTAGTGACAATCTCAGGACAGCACTCAGAATTCTGCACTGTCTCTGATTTATCAGTTAAGACATAGCTGGAGAGTCTGCTGAGAATTTGAGTGAAAACTTGGTAGTATGTGCATTTAAACCCTTTACAGACCAAAATCACTTTTGCCAAATTCTATATAAATCTCTATATCCTCGCCTGGAACTATGTCTGCCCCAGCCACCAGTGCTTAGCAATGCTCTGATGCATTTTCCAGCACGAGTATGTGCAGCAGTTTGCACCTTTGCTAACAGACATGTTTATTACATGCATAGCCAGGGCTCAGAGCCACCTCTGGATGCCCAGAGCAAGAATTGTACTGTGGAAGCATGGCACCTATTTCTGAAAAATACCATCTTAGCGCTGATTCCAATTATTTTGGGAGAGGAGGGAATATGTAAGGAGAGTGAATATCATGGAGGAGATATGTCTGAGGGTACAAGGGCTATGTGTTCTGTGACAACACAGCACAGGGATTGCCATCACTTTTGTAGAGAGTTTATTTGAAACACCTGTGCCAGAATGCAGTTCATATATTGCAAGATTCTGTGGCATATTGATCCTCCACACTTCAATAAATGACTAGCACGAGCTTTAAGGGCATAAGAATGCCCAAAGATACAGGCAGATAGCATAGACAATTTTAAATTGTCCTTCTTGACTAACTCCTCCAGAAAGCCCATATGTCCTTTAAATCTTAATCCTCTATCATAGGATGTCAGCAATTATTGCTTCAAACAGTGCAGCAGATAAAAGTGTTGCCTTCATCCTGAAAAGGCAAGCTCAGACTCTCCATTTCTCTCCACAGAGCACTTGAATTTTAGCTCACCAAGCATCCCTTTCACCTTTGTTTCCTAATGGGAGTCAAGGAGTAATTCCTAGAGGGTTGTGAACTTTATGACAGATATTGCACCCTTAAATGCCTCAGATAAGAATATACATTGAATTATAGATGGGAAGGTCATGCTATTACCATCTTGCAAAGTATTTTGGGTTTTTATTATTGTTGTTGTTGTTGTTCCCCCATCCAGTAATATAACAAAATCTTCCAAGTTTCTCATGAAAGGGAGAGGGGTGGAAGGGAATAGTAGAACAAGTACCATCATCAGAGATTTAGCACTTGAAGCACTAACCCAAAGTGTAGAGTAAATCCTGGGTTCAACAAGATACTTGCACCTCTGGTGAACAGTTTCAATTCCCAAATTTATGAGAGTATTGCAAGGGTGTTTATCACTAGCAATTCCAGCTGGGTCAGAAGGATTTCTACTTGATGATGAAGTTGTTAAAGGAGGAAATTCTGGTTTCTGTGATCCATGGTGTTATAAAATAGGTGTTGCTCAGCAGTATAAACCAAAATACTCAGCCCTCAAGTCAAGGAGGAGCAGACAAAGTATGGGAAAAAATCTCGTAGATCTTCTCTGATGTTTTACCAGCTGTTTGTTGCCTTAATCAAGTCTTCTTTTCTTAATATATCTTTTCTTTTAAGCTCTTTTGAAGTTCTGCTTTCTACATGATTAGATTGAAACTGAGACAGATGGAAACACGGCGGGTGCTGAGCCTGCAGTCTCTATCAAGGAACCAGCGGTGTGTGGAAGTTGGGGAAGTTACTTCTGCTGCTGTTATTTTTTAACAATTAAATATTATACCTGAGAGACTTAGTGGTACTTAGCAGCATAAAGAAGGCAAAATGGGCTGGCAAGACGTTGATAGAAAGGCAAAGAAAGCTTACTTGCTGGATTGTCTGTAAGAATTTTGCAATTACATGTAACACAAGAAAAGCAGCAAGTTAGAGAAACAGATCTGTTTATCTACTTGATGCTACTGGAGTGGTTGAATCACATATACTTTTAGGAGAAGGGTTAGTCTGACAAAAAAAGCAAGGGGACAAATGTTGAAATGGATGAAAATGACTTTTTTAAAATAAATACTTTTGATCTTATTGGAATTAAAGCTTTTTTATTATTATTTTGAAATATACATTGATCTACAGCCAAAGAATTGTATTCATTAAAAACAATAAAAATCAAATCAAGCATCATGAAACAGTTCAAATGCATTCTTTCAGCCCGTGAAAGTTTTACAGGTTTCAGTGTACCCGTTTCAAGATTTTCACGTTAACATCAATTTTGAAATGGATATTTTTGAAAATCACAGATATCTCTGAGTGATATAAAATGAAGCAAACTAAAAATATTTCTTACAGGTAACTTTAGTGTGTCTTTTAATTATATTTATTTTGTATTTTCCATTCCATGCTAACATTTGATGTATATGATAGACGAAATTCTGGTTCCTAACTTGTGTCAGTTTTATTTCGTTGGTTTCAGCTAAGCCAATGCTTGTTTGCATTAGTTGAAGTTTTGTCCTAGGAATTGCTATATAAATAAGTACACCACTGAAAAATTTACTTGTGGCTATATTAAACAGATGGGGACAAAATAGAGGGACTCAGTAAATTAATCACTGTTCTCAATAGTACAGACCATGAAATGTACAGTAAAATGTATTGTAAAAAATGTTGTAGAGTCACAGAAGATGCTGAGTTGGAAGGGACCCACCAGGATCACTGAATCCAGTTCCTGACCCTGTCAGAGTAGGTGCAACACTGCATTATACTAAAATATTAATTTGTGACATTGGTTCTATTTGGCAGCCTTGGGTAAAGTTCCTACATTAATCTTGAAAACTCAGACATGAACCAGAGGAATACACATGTGAGAGAGGCTGTGGACCAAAAGATTGCAAACCAAAAGAAAGGGGAGACTGTTTCTGTGGTTTCAGCTTTGGCTTCTGATCCTCAGCTGATGGCACTCTGGTGACCCGAAATTTCAATGATGCTGGGAAACAGAACTAAACGCACCATCAAGTCTTGAATCAAGACTTTGTACTGGTGGAGAAATATAGTTCAGGCACCAGAGAGCAAAACAGATTGTGCTACAACCTTTTACTCCTGCTAGGCACTACTCTGGGAAGCAAGTCTACACAGAAATGGCCACAAAAGGATCTCCATTCTGAAGCAAATTACTTTCCTCTTATATCCAAGTTAATAAATTTGCCTTGGTTGTTACAAGGAACCAAAGGATCTGTGTGGACACAGCTGCATTAAGAGGAGGTTGCTGCTGGGTAACCGTGGGAATATTAGGCCAAATTCCTCTACCCTTTTTCATCACTTTAGATCTGGAAAAACTAAATTCATTAAGGAGCTCATTCCAGATTTCAGTTGGTGAGCTGTGCAGCGTTTGGCTTCTTGTGTGAGGAATATACTCCCATCTGTAATTGTTACCATCTGTTTGGTATTCAGGATGTAAAAATGTAATGGAGATGAAGTCATATTTCATATTTTTTCCTCCATTTGGAGGTAAGAATAAAGCTATAACAGCCTGTAAATGCATCTGCTGGTGATAAGATAGTACAGCTGGAAATGGGATGCTAGATTCTGCACGGCTCAGAAAGCTGGTGTGTAGAAGCTGTTATGCTGCCGTGTGCGCTGGTATCCTGTGGTCCCATGAGATGATTGATGTATCATACAAATAGGGTGACAGAACACTATTTTTGATGGTGTGATGGGAATAGGAAGTGTAAAATGTCAAAAATGCCCTGAAAAAAAACATTCAAATTTATGCAAATTGCTTAATTAATTGACCTCATTTGCACTTGCAGATTTTCTTTGCATTTCCTTTGTGGATTAGTTATTTTTCATTGTACACTGAGACAATATTCCAAGGCTAATTAAACCCTTTAAAGCTATAGGTTAATATCTGATTCTTATGTAAACACATTTATAAACATTAATCAGATCTAAATTACCCATTTTATAAATAATGTTTTATTCATTTGCAGCTAATAGATGTACTGTCTGTATTTATTCTGCCTTGGGCTCAAGGAGTTCACATTACTCTGTAAAAGTTATTTTTTAAATGGTATCATGCTGTTTACTTGTGCATGTGTTTCCAAGGGTCTCTGCTGCTTTATGAACCCATGGAGATTACTGGATAAGAGTCTGTTTGGAGTACAAAGATTGAACTCAGAGACCTTCCAAGCCTTGAAACCTGCTGATGGCTGTAGTGGATGCAAAGATGATCTAGGGAGGAAGACTATGTAAGAGGTAAGATAGGCTGATCCTCTCATGGAGAGGTAAGGTAAAGTGTGCATGTGGTAATATAAATCTTGAAATATCAATGAATTACCTACTCTTGGGAAACTGAGCTCTTACCCTGTGTGAAATGTAAACTAAGTCAGCTTTCAGTGAAAGAGAATGGAACAATCCTTGATGCACGAGGTTTCATATCCTCTCCACAGTTTCCTGTTAGCATTAGTGTTCTAAACCTGGACAGTATGATTGTTTTCATATCTTTTTTTCAATAAATATCCCATTCCCCTTGGAATTTTATGCAAATACATGGATACATGAAGTTTCATATCCTCTCCACATTTTCCTGTTAACATTAACATTCTAAATGTGGACAATATAATTGTTTTCATATTTTTTTTTAATAAATAACCCATCCCCCTTGGAATTGTATGCAAATACATGGGAAACAGGGAAATGCATCTTTCTCTACTAGACATCTGTTTTCCATTTCTTATTTGAATGAATGGTGCATAAATGAATGTTGCTTCACAAGGGAAACTGTGGATATTACTTCATGGAACATATGGTGTCATGTTCAGTCATACAGTAAATCATTCTCTTACTAGATCAAATGTAAGTAAATTTTGACTGTTTACATTTGTGCCATGATTTTGCATGGAAAGAAGCTGACAGAGGCTGCAGGCTAAATCTTTTCCCAGTGTGCTGGGTGAGGTACAAACGCTGAATAGAAACCTTTCCTATTATGAAGGATTTAGAGATTCTACTGATTAAATGGACAACAGCTGTAGAAAGAGGTGAAACTCAACAACATTAGGAGGCCTTACCCACCATCACACCTGAAATCTGCAGCAGAGCTAAGATTAATGCTCAGGTTTTATCTTTCCCAGTGTGATGCCATGTTTGTTCGTGCCACGACAGCACATTGCCTTGTATTTTTATAGCTTGGACATGGGTTAATTATTTGCTGTCAGCCTATATAGCTGCTGAGTATGCCTTCCTGCTAGAATATTTTTTTACTCCACAGGTGCTTGCAGCGTCACTTGCCACAAATATCTTTTAGATCCTGCTCACTTCCTTCCCTCAAGTCACTGATAGTGAGGCTGGTGAGACTCAGCCGCTGCTGATTCCTGTGCTGTTTTAGATGCATCTCAGCAACTTTCTGCTCCACTGTCATTATATGCTATGGTCCCATATCCTGTCTCTATCGCTTTTAATGTTCAAAATTACTTCAATGACTGTGATGCTATAACCAATGTTTTAATGTAATCCAGGTAATGTTTTCTCTTCTGTTACTGTTGTTTTTTAATTTCATTCACTGAATTCTTGAGGAAAGCAATCAAGTTTGACTGCTAAGATTTGTTTTTCTACAAGCTCACAGAGCTTATTACTCATAGATCTGATTCCTTCGACATGGTTAGGGGGTTATTTTTGTTTCTCTTGTGGTTTGGTTTTGGTGTTTTTTTTGTTGTTTAAGTTTGTATTTTTTT
Source organism: Empidonax traillii (assembly GCF_003031625.1). NCBI lineage: Eukaryota > Metazoa > Chordata > Aves > Passeriformes > Tyrannidae > Empidonax > Empidonax traillii. The sequence goes on along the minus strand of NW_020955731.1, from coordinate 409,382 downwards.
TTTCTTGAAACTCATTTTGTTGTGTAGAAGGCTTGAAATTAGACTTACAAAGCAGTAATTATCAGGGTCAAATGCTGGAAGATTGATGCCATGTCTAAATCTCTGGAACTTCTCCATAACATTTTCAAATAACTGTCAGTAGTTCTATGCATCTATTAGCTAATTAGACCAATTCTCTGAATTCATATCATCTAAACAACTGACAGTTGTATTCAAAATTTGCAATTTTTCCTAGTGTTTTGGTTTTTTTGCTTTTATTTTGGAGTACTGTGTTGAGTTCTGGGCTCTTTGGTTCAAGAGAGACATGGAGCTCCTGGCATGGGTACCACAGGGAGCTACAAAGATGATTGGGGAATTGGAGCATCTCTCTTATGAGGACATCTCCCTTACTGAGGGAGTTGGGACTGTTTAGCCTGGAGAAGAGATGGCTGAGAGGGGACCTCATCAATGTCTATAAACATCTGAAGGCAGAGTGCCAAGAGGATGGACCAGGCTCTGCTCAGTGGTGCTGAGCAATAGGACAAGAGGCAATGGGCAGAAACTGATGCACAGAAAGTTCCATCTGAATATGAGGAGGAACTTTTTTACTGTGCAGTGCCCGAGCACTGAACAGGTTGCCCAGAGAGGTTGTGGAGTCTCCCTCACTGCAGATATTCCAGAACTGTCTTAACACAATCCTGTGCCATGTGCTCTGGGACAACCCTACCTGAGCAGGGAGCTTGGATGACCCCATCACTGCTCCCTTTCAACCTTACTTATTCTGCGATTCTGTTGTTCCAAGTCCATGGTCTATTTTATTGTCAAAGAAAGACTTAAGTCTTCATTAATGGACATGTCTTTCCTGTCTTTTCCCTCACCCTTACTCTCCACATATATACATATGGACGTATAAACCTATTAAAGGCACACACACGTTTATATCTAATACATTTGGGGAAAGAATGGGTGAAATTGTATTACGGCCTCTGGGACATGTGAGGCTTGTTTACAGTCTTGCTTCTTAGACAGCTGTGTACAGACAGCTAAGTAAAAAGCACTCATGAAAATCGAAGGAGACATGTCAGGCAAAGGGACCATTCTGTTACACTTTGAGTTTTCTCCTCCATTTCATAGCTAACTGCAATTTTCTCAGGGGATAGTCTTGAATTTGTGGGCTTAAACTTATTTGCTGTGAAAAGTTAAGCAAAAGAAAAAAAGTTACTTGTCCTTTAAAAAATATAGACCTAATTAAATATGAGAAGAGAAATTCCAGCTGAGGCCACGTGAACCAGAGGAATTCTGTGCCAAAGGGTTTCAAGAATAGTTTTTTATTACTTTTGGGTTATGTTCTGTGGGTTCATATTCAAGTGTCTTGTATCTGAGCTCCATCCTGAAAGGACTCAAAAATATACCTTATCTGGAACAACTCAATTTCCATTTGCTTAGTCTTTATGAGCAGGAAATCAACCAGCTGGTGTGACTTCCATGTGACCTTGAAAAACCCCACAATCCTACGTAAATTTAAGCCAAAATCTGTCATAGGAATGTGCCCAGAATATGGACTCAGGCTGACTGAAAAACAGCCAGAAGTTGGCCTGAGATTGCTAAAAGCTTTGCAAATTATTTCTGGTTTGTTAGAAAATGTTGCCCAGCTGTAACAATCACAGATGCATTGTAACAGTTATTATGCAAGTGAAAGAGTGTCCTGGGGGTGTGGAAAGATGGACAGTACCTTTTCATCCTGTGTGCAACAGCAGGAAGGGAATCCCAATTTCATTTAGCAGAGTTCTCATTAAAGGGACTTACTATTTTCTCGGACAGAACAGAGTGACCCAAAGAAAGTCTTCTTGCTGGTCCAACAACTGGTTCCCTCAGACATTTCCAGCAGATGGGTTCTGCTTGTATTCAGTGGACAACATCACTCATGGGGCAAATATGCCTTAGACAGTAAGGAGCCCTATGAAAAGATGGATTTTTTTAAAGGAAGTAGTAATACTTCATTTGAGAATCGTAGCCCGAATCACCACATTTTTCTGTTTTCACCCTCCATTGCACAATGTTGTTTATAAAATTTTCATCCTACATTATTGCAAAATAGGATGAGGACATCTTTTGTTTGTGTGCCTCTGGTTCAGAAGTTGAAGGCTGTTTTTCTTTGTTGGTTATGAGAGAAATCCCCATATAATTCATGAAATCTTCCTTCTCTATCATGTTTTCCATGGTATGTTAAAGCAGAACCGTAACAACAGTGGTTGTAAGGAACCTCTGGAGCCATCTAGTCCGGTTGTCTGCTTGGAGCAGGACTGTTGTCAACATAAACATATCTGGACCAGACCAGCTGGGCTTGACACATCAAGGTGTGAAAGCCTCCACAGATGGAGAGTCTATAGCTATGCTATCACCTGTTCTTCTGCTGAGTTACCTTCCTGGTGATGTGATTCATCCTATTGTTGCCTCTTATTACATGTCATGCCACTGTGGAGGACAGTTTGGTTCCACTATCTCCATAATTTTTCTTCAAGAAGCTGAAAGCAGAGCTTAAATTGTCCCTCAACCGCCTTTTCATGAGAGTAAGTAGTATGAGCTCCCTGTAGGTAGTGTGCCCTAGACTCCCACATATCCTATTAATCCTCTGCTGGAGTCTCTCTAGCTTTTTAACATAATAATCCTGTTGTATCCAATTCCATTAGCAATCTTATTCTGTGTTTTTGATGAAACTTTCCCATGTTGCCATCTGTTTCTTTGGTGTGGCATACAGGCCTTTCTTTGAGTGAGTGGAGAAAAATGTAAAATGGGAGAAAAATGTTGAGAAACCATGTGGGAATTTTCTTTAACAACCAAGCAGGTTGGAGTTTGAATACTCAAAAACCCCTCACCAAAGCCCACCAAAACACCAAATAAAAACCCCACACACTTTCCCTATTACTTCCCATCTCTGTCTTGCAGCCAAAATTCCTGTGGTGATCTAATATCTTGAAATGACTATGACTTTTGAGCAGAATTTCTTCTTGTGATCCAAATAACTATGGATTTAATTTACCATACTAAGGCTGAGAACAAAGAAAAGTTTTCAAGCAACGAAAGAAATTTTAAAGGCATTTAGACCTCACATAAGTATGAAATCCTTTTCTGTTTCTGCACAGAGCAAAGCTGGATGGCTTAGAAGATTGCTCCCAGCATGAACTACTTCAAGGGATATACGACCCTTATCAACTGATACATACCAAGATGATTTTCTTTGCTATTGGTTCTCACCTTGCAAAGGTGATATTTCTCTCACACATGCAGGTACTTGATGAAATTTGTATTTTCATGTTAGCAGCTATAAAATAATTACTAAGGTAGATATTCCTTTAGCAGATCATGCTTTGAGAAGAGCTTGTGTAAAGGTAGCCTCTGGTGACCCCATAACTAAAGGGTCAAGTGAACTACTTTTCCTGTTCATAGCCATAAGACTTTAATTTCCCTCCGGACTTGACTCCACTCCAAAGAAGACAAGGAAAATATGCAAACTTTTCCTTGATCTTTTTCTGTCCGAGAAGAACAAGGCAACCAAAGAGAGAGAGCAGAACCTCCTGGGCTGGATTTTCCAGTACTGTTTGCTGATGAGGCCAACAGAATTATGTACATGTGCCAGCTGCTTTTTTACCTTTTTAGTCTCCCATGAAACTCAATGTAAAGTCCCTATCAGGTCAAAACCCAGCAAATCAGGGCAAACAAAACAATCAATAATGTTGCTGCAGGAGAACAGAAACAATGCCAAGACTATGACCAAGAGTGACAACTGAAGTCCTGCCACAATTAACAAGGTTAATTCCAAAAAGAAACAGAGAGTCCATCAGTTTGCTTTGAATTAACCTGGCACAAAACTTCTCACTTGTATTTAAACAAAAGTCATTGCCAAAGGATTGAAAGAAAGGAAGAAAAGGAAAGCTTCAAGCTAAAAAGTCTGACTTTCTAGGAAATTTCAACATTTAAACCTTTGTTTTATTTTAAGTTAGAGTGAAATGAAATATCCTTTTAAGTTTTGTGAATAATAAAGTGATCAAAATATATTTGAAATTCTAAAACCTCTCGGATATTTAATTTCACATTTTTTCATGGAATGTGATCCAATGTTGTTCTATTCATTATTATAGGTGACTTATGGAAGTGACTGTGTGGTTGTTGAAATAATTATGTTACTTATTTTCCAAATCATAAAGGGCAACTGCTATTAGTAAAGATTTAAATATCTTATTTCCTTTGATGAATCAGTGTCCTCATATGTGGGCTTTTCATCAAAATATTCAGCATTTTGATACAAATTATTTAATTATACCACAAGTAGAAGATTCTTTAATCTAAGTGTTCAAGCATTTCACTACAGGAAACAGGAAAGAAGCTGATTATCAGATAGGCTGTTTCAGTGAGTGTTAACTAGCAGATGCCCTTACTTTTTTTTTACTAAGCTAAACTCCAACACTGGAGGAGATTGAGGGGACACCTCATTGAAGTTACAGCTTCCTCATGAGGGAGAGATGAGGGACACACACTGATCTCTTCCGTGGTGACCAGTGACAGGACTCAAGGAAACATGAAGCTGTGTATAGGTTAGATATCAGGAAAAGATTTTTCACCCAGAGGGTGTTTGGACACTGGAACAGGCTACCCAGGGAAGTGGTCACAACACCAAGCCTGATAGAATTCAAGAAACCTTTGGACAACGCTCTCAGGTACCAACTGTGATTCTTCAGGTTGTCCTGTGCGGGGCCAGGAGTTGGACTTCAATGAACCCTGATGGGTCCCTTCCAACTCATCATATTCTATGTTCTATTCTATTCTATTCTATTCTATTCTATTCTATTCTATTCTATTCTATTCTATGTTGTATTATAGTATGGTAGCAATTATAGATGACATTATTTTGCAATATGATGAAATAAGGAAAAATATAAAAATCTATCATCATTACTCAGGAAGTTGTGGTGGTTTTGTTTTTTTCCCAAAACAATAGCAACAAAAAAACATGAATTATGTTTTCTGAACCTTTCTCTTCTTCTGTATCTAGTGCATACTTTCTTCCAGCTTTTAATCAGTATTGTTATGCATTTCTAAAAGTTTTCATTTGGGAAAAAAGCTTGGATGTTTATGATTTTTATGTCCATATTTTTGCACAGCTTGTCAGGAGCTTTGTGTTATTTAAATAACTAAAATAAGTTTCCTCTCTCATGTTCTTTCTGAATAGATCTTTCACTTGTATATGAAGAAAGCACATGGGGGTGTAGTCTTAGCTTAGCTTGAGTTTGTCCCCTGCTATAAATTGATTTTACCTTTCACTCCAAATTACACCAGAAGAACAGAATGAGAGTGCAAGTTGTCTTCAGACAATCTGCAGATCTCCTAATTTTTTCAGAGCTTAAGGGAGGACAAAAATCAGAAAGGCCCAAAGGAAAGCAAAAATTATCTCTGTTGCTCAGGAAATTATAGTATCATAGCACAATAAAGTTTAGAAAAGACCTCTAAGATTACCAAATCCAATCATGAACCCAGCAGCACCATCATGTTCACCACTAAACCACATCCCTAGGTGCCATAACCACACATTTTCCCCCTGTTATTTTTATTTGCTACATGAAATTCAATTTCCTTTGTTATTCTTCTGGCCTACTGCTTGTAAGAAGGAAGTAAAGCATGGGAGTAAAGTGTAGCTGTAAGGTCAAAATTTGGTGAATAATGCAAGGAACAGGCAGCCAGTGATCAGTTTGGAAGGTGTGTCTGAATCCATCAGTCAGAAGAGCTAATGCTCACAGAGGAAATGTATCCATATGTCAGCAGCTGATGGTGGGTTACACTGAATCCTGTATTTCTGTTATTCTCGCATCTTTCAGAAAGTTAATTGATAGGGTTTTGCTGTGATTGCATACAATCACGTTGTGAAAGATTTAAAGATCCAGGTTCCACTAATTCCTTAAGCCTTTCTGGTAGACTGAGGAGAATCAGAAGGCAGGAACTACACCTCCTTCATTAAGTTGTGTTATTGGCAGTCTTTGATAACCTCATTATTCCAGAAGTACATTGAATTAGTTTGTGAACTACTACCTGAAAGCAGCACAAGTAATGCCTGTCCACATAAATTCCTTATTTAAGTTGCCATCAATTTCTTCACTTTTGCTTCTTCCCAGTTTCTTCTTTCCCACAGGATTCCACCTCTGTTCCTAATTTCTAATTTAAATAAAGTCTCTGTCAGATCACAGCAAAGCTCAACATCTCTGAACAGAACTGGAGACTTGAGTTTAGACAAATGTCTCTGGAAGGGGAACTGCCCGGGAGCACCTTTCGTTTCCAACAGCATCACTGCTCCTTGGACAGAAGACCAGCCAGGGAGAGCTCAAGCCAAATGCTGCCACAAATGCTGCCACGTGGCTTTGGCAGCAGTTGCAGGGGCTCCTTAGGGAAGTGGAAATGCATCCCTAAGTAAACACCTCTAGTTTTTCTCTCTGTTCCTCTCCATCTACATCTCTAACTCCACAATTTCTAATTTTCTTGTCAAAAGTTTAGTCATGTGCATATGAAGTGGTGGAAAAGCCATGAATTAAGACATCTCTGCTGAATAATTTGCTACAGGTTTTGAGTACGAATCAGGTGAAGGGAGGAAAATTCTTCCATTTGCTGTATTGGTACACTTCCTCTGAAAGCACTAGCAGTTGAGTATGCATTTACATGCTACCCTAAAGGCAGGAAAAGCTTAAAGTTCATTAAAAGACAGAGCCAGAGCCTGCAGGTTTCTTAAAGTACCGGTGTCCTTCTGCAGAGTAAAATGCAGTGATAAGTGCAAATAGAGCTGACCTTGCTAAGACTGAAGCTGTTGCATGTACAGTCTCCAATTTCACTGCCTCTTTTTTACAGCAATGTAACTTATGCCTAAGGGAACATTTAAAGGGAATGTAAAACTCTGGTTCCCACCAGAGAGAAGAAAAGATGTTCAAAGAAAAATTAGGAGTGTAGAGCTTGCAGCCCAGAAATGGCATCATTAGGGGAATGATGGCACATTTTAAACAGAAAATTCAAGAGATCTCAGAGCAAGATTGAGAGTTACATTAATTTTAGTCCAATTTAGTGTTATAAGCCCAATAAGAAAGTGTCTTGCATATATGTAACAGTTTCAATTCTTGTGGGTAAATTAGGATGATCTGGTCTTTTCCAAAAAAACCCGACTGCAAGTGTTATGACAAATATTATAGTTACTGAGATTGTGAAGACATCTTTCCCTGTTCTGCTGTATTGCACCAGATGAAAGATTTCATTCCTGAAGTATGACAAATGCAGAAGAATTTGAGTTTTAAATCAATAGTCTCTCTTGTTTATTATAACACCACGTAGCTTTTTTTTTAGTTTGTCCTCACAGAGGATAAATAGTGAAGCATAAATGTAATACATCTCACCTCTTTTTTTTAATTGGGTTTTTTTTCACTTATTCTTTGTTTCTTTCTATTTCCCCATTCCTTCTCATGCTTTACACTGCAGCAGAAACAAAATTTCTGAATATTAATGCAGAATATAATTATGTGAGAACAGTTGGTAACACTACTCTTTTTAAAAGAATATATTCATTTTTGTATCTGTGGAAATGACAGCAGATCTTGAGATAGACTTCAGAACTGCACCATTTACTAGTTTTTAGAAGATAATACTAGAAAACTGGCTCGAGGTAGTCCTCCTGGAGCAAGGAGTTTGGACCAGAAGACCTCCACTGGTCCCTTCCAACCTCAACCATTCTGTGTTCCTATGAATACCAGTGTAACATATACTAACTAGCCCAACTTTAGAGTAAGGCTCTAGTACTAAAAACACCTAAGACAAACTTGCCCTATAAATCTCATACTGATCTCTTTCAGCTCAAACTAAAGCCTTTAATAGCAACTCAAGATTTTTCTGTAGTTTTAGGAGAAATTAATCTATGTAGCATTCAGTTTTGGAAGTACCTTGTCATTCCACTCCCCTATCCTTTTTCCTCCTTCTCCCCCAATTCTTTTTTTTTCTCAGCAGAAGCAACTACAACTAGTTAAGAACAGTATTTTCTTGTAGGCATCAACTGAAATCAAGATAGCATTAATTGCGCTGAAAAATTAAGTGCAAATGACACTTCAAGGATTAACACTAAAATAAACATCACTTGCAAATTCAGTTTGTTTGGTTTTGCTTGGGGGTTTTAGTTTGGGGGTTTGACTTGGACAATTAAAGAAAAGTAAATGGACCCTTTTACCAAACAGTTATTTTCCTTATTTATTTTTCCTTCTTTCTTGCTCCCTATAAACAGCAAATTAGGGAGACAACTTTTCCATAGAACCATACAATTGCTTGAATTGGAAAGGATCATAGAGATCACCTAGATCCAACACCTCTGCTGTAGGCAAGGTCATCTTCCACTAGACCAGGTTGCTCAAAGGCCCGTCCAACCCAGCCTTGGACACTTCCAGGGATGGAGCGTCCACAAGTTCTCTGGGCAGCCTCTGCCAGTGCTTCACCACCCTTATAGTGAAGAACTTTAGTGTAAAACCATTTCCTGTCACTATCTGCTGGCGTAAAAAGTCACCCTCCCTCGTTTTTCCAAACCCAACACAGTTGTCCACTGAGTGCAAGCAGGAGTACAAGTAAATCTGCTTTAAGAAAATGAGTTTGGAAAAAATAGAAGCCAATCATTTTTCTTAAAAGTCCTGGATGAACTTGAGACACCTCTTGTTGAAAATGCTGACTAGTGGTTTTGTTCTCTTCAGAAACAACTTTCTAAGATGCACTTTCACTTCAGTAGTAGCTGTCAGCTCAGTTGTGCAGCTGAAAAAGAAATTGTCATCCTACCTTAACTGTGGGATGAGAGAATCAAAAAGTATGAGCATAAAATTTCATTTAATTTACTAACATCGTCATCTATTTCACCTCTTAAGAAAATTGTGGCATAGGTCTTAACATATCAATTGAATAGAATTAGAAAAAAAAAATCATAAAATATGTTTAAAAAATTTGCAATCCTAGCCTTCACATTTGTACAGAACTAGCTCCTTAACAAAGCCATTGCTAGATAGAGGCAAACTAAACAATTTATAAATAATAACTAAATTACAGGGATTATAATAATTACTGTCCTCCAAAAATCATTGAAATTACTGCTAAAACCTTCCAGAAATAATGAGAGAGAGATCATAAATTTAATCTTGATTCTTATCTTTGCTGATAGTTTAGTGCATGTTTAAGATATTATAATCCTCAGGAAAAAAAGATATTTTAATAAAATGTAGGAAGAAAAGCAAGATGAGTATTCAAATAAATTGTAATTAACTTTGGATTTATTTTTTTTCCTAGTGCTTCTACAGTTTTCAAGCAGTAATTGGAAAATACTGCTATTAAAATTTATGCAATTTGAAGTTTATTTTAAAAAGCCAGAAGCAAACATCTTTCCTGCCTTGTAGTATGAATATTTTGATAGAGATTCTTTACATAATCTCTTTTTCATATTCCTACATTTTATCCTTGCAAAACATGTGATGCTGGTGTACTAATGTTTTATATTCCTGATGCTAAATTCTTCCACCTATCAGAAATATTTGTGAAAGTTAAATACCAAATAATTTTTTGTCAGAAACTCACACCTGCACAACATAGCATAAACAAAAAATATTTTCACTTCCAAATATCACCATGGGACAGGATTTTAAGTGAATCATCACTACACATCTAGTGTGATATGGAAGTCTTCTACCTTCCTCAGAATTCGTGTCCTTTTTTGTGCCCTGTTCATGGTGTGTCAAGAGAAATGGAATGGAGAGGAATAGGATGAATTTGAAACAGCAGATTATTAATGACCATCCATGAAAATTTGTTTTGAGAGAAATATTTTTATCTAGAAGAGTTGATCAGAATTAATCTAATATACAATTAAAATTATAAAATATCATTTCAATGATAAGAAAAATAGTTTTATAAAAATTCTTCATGAAGTAGTTTTAATGTAAAATTTTCATCAATGTTTATATACTACCTGTTCTGATGGGCAGTAGTGTGGGAGGATTATTGGGTTTAGTGCATCCTTCTTGCACTGGAGTGCAGGTCTCCATCATTGCTTCCACGGGCTCATGGTTGTTCCAGTATCTGCTAGACTAGATCCATATTACATTTGCTGCTGCTCAGTTCACATCTCCAGCTCACCAGGCTTAGTAGCTGAAGGTAGTGGAGCCAGCATTGCACCAGTGGCTTCTGCTTGTTGAATTCACATATACAAGTTCACAGGGCTGAGCTTCAGCCCAAATGCTATCCCACACATCTTTGCATTCTTCTGGGACTGGCTTTTGTAAGCCTCACACTTGACCTGAATCACCTGAACCATCTACTTCTTTCAACGTGATGTGTCCAAATCCGCCATGCTCAGATCAACAGCACTCCCAGTCAGCCAGGGGCATTTCCGTGTACTTTTGCAGAGGTGATAGGAGTCAGGATCATGGCCCCTGGTCCATTCTATCCCACTCTAGAAGGCACAGCGGTCCTGTAGGAAACAGTCTTGTGTTATCTGGACTGAAACATCTGTATAGTCCAGAACAATTCTGGAGTAGCAGTTTGAAAAATCTGCAAGACAGTGGCTTTCACAATAGTTTCAACACAATATTTTGGAGTATACAATGCCCCAGATAGAAGCTATAATTCTTCTGAATCTCTCTGCCTGACTCTCCAACCAGTTGATAAAGAACTGATGTACAATGAAACCTGTGCAAAGCATCACGAAGATGGGAGCAAATGGTACCATTAGGTAGCGATTTTATTTGTCCTGGTAACAATCAACAATATTACTAAATGAATCTTTCCAAACTATTTAGTGACCAAAATGACATTTATGTAATTTATGTATTTCCTGTGCAAAGAGATCTATAGGTATTTGAATTTTGAGTGTTCTCAGGCAATCCCAGCCCTTGATGGGCTATGGCGGGTACTGAAAAAAGTTTAGTGTGTGAATGGCAGTTCAGTCACCAGATGTCCCCATCTGCCCTGAGCACTTTAACACCCCCTTCCCTCTCTCAAGGCAGGAACACTCACAGTGTCAGACCAAAACTTCATGGCTTTATCAGGAACTCTTTATTTCTGAGTCATGTGTCTACCTGGAAAAAACTGTCTTACACTCTCCCTCTGGGATCTTCATGAAACAAACCCTAAAATAATCACTTTCACAGCAGTATCTCAAGGGCCATCATGCATTGTCACAGTTTCCTGCGTGTTACAGAACATTTGGTAGCCCAGCAGAAACCATGATGTCAACATTGCCCAACAGGGCACTTTGGGCCAACCTTTTATTTTTTATATACTTGCTTGATTTTTGGGTTCTTCAATTTGCATAGTTTTTTTCCTTTGCCCTGGGGGAAGTAGAAAGGAGGGAAGAGAGGGGCTGCTACTGGGGGGGCTGAGCATTTGGCAGGGAGTCAAGTCTGAACCATCACACCATGCAAGGTCTTGTACCTAGGCATCCTCACTGAAGCAGCCTTTCATGGTCTTTTTCCTGTTCTGTCTGGCTCAGAGATGCTGGTAACCCCTGGTGTTTCTCTGCTTCTTGACTCATATTCCTGGTAGGCCAGGGCATTCCTTCTACTTAGAAAGTCTTTTGTGACTTTGCATTGATCTCTGTCCACAACTACAGTGGCCACAAACTATCCCAAACAGAGAAGCAGAAAGCTGTGTCTTTTTGTGGGGACACATTGGTACTTAATGCCTCACCCTGAGCATCCTGTGGGGAGAGGGAAAAGAGCCAGCAATGCATGTGGACACAGTGCATGTCAGGGTGCTGTGCTGACTACAGCTGCTCAGCCAGTAGCTGGGCACCTCAAGCTGTCACCAATACCCAGTCTGTGCCCTCATACCAAGTACATGTCCCTATTTTCCTGTCAGGAACACAGAGTTGCCTTGATCCCAACTAAGCATAGGGGTATGAGCAAATATTGACAGCGACCACAGGGAACTCAGGTTGGAGCGCAGGTTCAGTCTTGAGCATCACAACAGTAAGAGTAGCCTTGGGGATATAATTTAGACCTGCCAAAAAACAGATGAGCCTTTAATGGGAATAGTGCCCGGGCCACCTGTGACGGATTATCACCTTCCTGGCTCGCTCCCACAGGCCAGGTGTCTGCTGGTAGATCAGAGCCAGCAGGGATGGTCTCTGTGACAGTGCTTACGGTGGGGCTTGGCTCAGGTGAGAGTGGCGAGAAGGGCAAGGAAAGACATTAATCTGGATTGTGGAGTGTATTGTGGTTTGAACAAACAAAATGACACATTATGCTCCAAGAACCAGTGGCCATGGAGGAGAGCTGTTGGTGTGCTGGAGGGAGAGACCAGCACACCTCCAGCAGTAGCGGGTGTTTGGATGACTTGTGCTGGCCTGAGGAGCAGCAGCTGCCAGACACAGCTGTATTCCCATTTCCTTCGGTCTGCTGGTTTGGGCTGCAGGGCTTACATTCACAGGATTCTTTTTCTCCCTTCTCCTGGCCACAGGGGAGCTTATCAGATAAAAGAACTTGGTGGAGTGACAAAGATTGATTAACACTGAGGTGGAATGGGATTTTTATTTCTGCCTCCATAAACACCTGAGTGACAGTCAGCTGTGTGTGACTGTGCTGTTATCAATAACAGTTTATGTGAGATGGGCTTGAACCAAAACATTTTGTATTTAAACATCTAAATCTTTGGAGACCTGAATCTTAGCAATATTAGGTAAAGGAGTCAAAAGCTATACTATTTCAGCATCAGGGAACAGCTTTAATAAACAGGGAACGTTTCAGAGAGAAATGACAAAAGCTGTGCAACAAGATTTGGGGATATTCTAAGGGATAATTTCCCCAAAAATAAGGTCAGGATGTGAAATTTGGACTGAAATATTTAAGAAGATGATATTTAAGATGATAGAAGACATATTTCAGATCCTTGTCTTCAACATCTATATTAAAGATTTGGACACAGGACTCAAATGAATACCAAGTAAGTTTGCTGACAACACTAAACTGGGAGGAGCTGTGGACTCCCTCAAGGACAGAGAGGCCCTGCAGAGAGACCTGGGCAAATCAGAGGACTGGGCAATCACCAACCATACAAAGTTCAGCAAGGAAAAGTGCTGGATTCTGTACCTGGGATGGGGCAACACTGGATGTATGTACAGACTGGGGAATGAGATGCTGGAAAAGGGACAGCCTCATCTGGAATATCGTGGCAGTTTTGAGCACTACAATATAAAAAAGGTATTAAGCTATTAGAGAGAATCCAAAAGAGGGTCACAAGGATGGTGAAGGTCTGGAGGGGAAGCTGTATGAGAGAGGACTGAGGGTACTGTTCTGCTCAACCTGGAGGAGAGGAGACTGAGGGGAGACCTCATTGCAGTTACAGCTTCCTCGTGAGGGGAAGAGGAGGGGCAGGCACTGGTCTGTTCTCTGGTGACCAGAGAATGGCCTGAAGTTGTGTCACAGGTGGTTGGACACTGGAACAGGCTCCCTAGGGAAGTGGTCATGGTCTCAACCCAGATAGAGTTCAAGAAGTGTTTGGGCAATGCTCTCAGGCACTTGGTGTGATTCTTGGGGTGTCCTGTGCAGGGTAAGGAGTTGGACTTCAATGATCCTGATTTGTCCCTTCCCACTCAGTATATTCTGTGATTCTATGATCTCATTGGGTTTTTTTTCTCAAGCATCACTTTGTAATGGAAGATTAAAAGGGATATGATGAAATTAAAACTGCTTTTAAAGCCTGAACAAGAAAATATCTGTCTGGGGTTTTGGGGAGGTCTCTACCTTTTACAACCAAGGCTCAAATTTTTGAATGCAACAGATTATCTATTATTATTATACCAGAACAATAAACTAGGGCCTCACTGGGATCCAAATCCTGGTGTTCAGTCTACGACTTGGGTAACTAGAAGCAGCAGGTTTTACAATTTGGGCTAAGTAGGACCTTGAGAGGGTAAATAACAGTGTCTGTTTTCATTACTGGGGGCCATGTATAGGGATGAAGGGAACCACAAGAGACCATTTAGATGAGTGACTGGTGTTTAATCTGTTTTCTGGAGACCTTGGTAAGACTTTCATTCAATATGACATAACAAGGATGAAATTCCTTGGTGGAATTTCTCCTTCCACTTCTGCCAGCAGAACCTTTTATTCATGATGCTCCGTGTTGCTCACAGACCTAATTGGGAAGCAAGGGCCTATTTACAATGAAACTGCCATCTCAGATTGGGCTAAAGGACAATTTCAAAATTCAGTAACAGCTGGTAGGAGTCAGTCCCCATCACCTCTGTGCTGGACAACAGCAGAAGGATGCAATTTGCATGCAATCTTG
>NW_020955731.1:391865-394336 GCF_003031625.1 Empidonax traillii | reverse complement strand
TCTGAATTATTTTCCAATGGATGGTTAGCCAGCTCCTTCAGCAGGATTCATTTCTGACCACGAGGTTGCTCAGTGGGCCCTGAAAGATATGGCAATGCAATCCTCCTGTGTCATTTCAGGAGTCTGAAGCATTACAGCTGAGATTGGCTCTTAACAGGACCTGTGCTGATGATATTAGAAGCTGGAATAACCACCAGTGTGAGAGGCTGGAAGTGTTAAAAGGCAAAATTTGGCATGAATCTTAAAAAGGATGAGGGAGCTATAATGGAGCAGAAGGACTAATAAATGAGAGAAACAAAAGATTGGGTAGAAAAACAGAGAGGAAAGAGAAATAGGGAGAAATTCTGGATCACAGGGTTAGGAGATTGAAGTTTGCAGAAGAGAGAAAGATAAAGAAATTGTAGCAAGATTTGCTAGGCATTTTTTTAACATTGCATAAACAGAATCTCTTCTGAGGATATAATTCACTAGTTTAGTCAATACAATAACAGGGAAATCAGGGAAATCAGTCACCTGATTTATTTGTAGAAAACCACTTTAGTATTCCTTGGATATTACTCTTTCTCTCTTGTAATATTAATGTCTGTGCAACACAGAAGTCCCAATTCCAATGTTTTTTCTTTACTTCTTTTACCTTTTTTACTAATTTTCTTGATTGTCTTTGATTCTTTGCATTTACAGTAGACTCAGCATTTTTATGGTGTTTGCAGACTGCCTGAAAAGTGATAGAGTTTGGTTTGTTGCTGGAATGGGTGGCCACGGTAGTGGAGACAGTGGAGAATCAGCTCTGCTTTGGTGTCATGGGTTGGGTTTTTCTCTTTTTCTTCAGAAGTTGTGAGTAGTGTTTCTTCCTCATACTTTCTGTCTTGTATGCATGTTTAGAAAGGATTAGATTTGATGCTTTTAAATGTGTTTCTATAAGACAGCCAAGTGGACTCCCCACTCTTAGCTGGGATCTCTTGGTAACATAATAGAGCAAATATTGGTAGTGTTGCACTGCAACAAGTCTCTAGAGTGTGTAGGAATGAAGTTGAATTTGGGATCTAGGCTTTATCTTTCTCACATACCCGTTCCTGTAAGGAAAGTTTAGCAACTTATCATCAGGTTCCAATTTTTTTATTGTTGTGGTTGTTGCTTTGGTTTTAAATAATAGCTGTTCTTTGTTCCACATCTTCAGAAGTACTTGAGCTGTCCAAGTGTTAGGCTTTCCATTCAGGGCCATAGAATCATGGAATCGTGGAATGGTTTGTGTTGAAAGGGACTTTAAAGATCGTCCAGTTCCAACCACCCCGCCATGGGTAGAGATGCCACCCACTGACCAGGTTGCTCCATGTCCCAATCAACCTGGCCTTGGATAATTCCAAGGATGAGGCATCCACAACTTCTCTGTGCAACCTGGTTGGTAGAATAGCTTTATCTATTTATTTATGTTTACTTTTGGCTATGTGGGATCAAAGGCAACTTCAGGGTCACATTACAAAATATAAGGTTACTAATCTAAAATCTGTGTGTATTTAGCCAGATTAACTCACAACAGTTTAAAAATAACTGATAGACCTTTGGGTACCCTGTCACGGTTTGAAATTCATCTGTAGGCTTGCAGGCAAAAAAAAAACCTCTGACCTAAAATTAAGGTAAAAAAATATTTTATACTTAGTTGTGCTACATGCCTTGAAACAATTGTTAGTGTTTGACCCTTGGAAACCTCAGTGAGTTTGAAGAAGACTTTTCTAATTGATTTGATGGGAAAGTTTAAACATGTTTGAATAAAACTGTGAATGTTCCATCCTCTCATAACTAAGTCTGACTACTATGAAATTAGTTAAAAAATTCTAAGGAGAGTGATTCTTGTATACATATTTATTTCATGAAATTCCATATGGAAACCAATTAGCCTGAGCACTTCCATTCAAGTTTAAATCTGTAGTAGTTTCTAAGCATCTTAGCTCCAAAAGCAAGGTTAAATATTGCACTAACAAAAATAACTGAAAAACACTAAGAAGAATTAAAACAGTGCAAGAAAATAATTTTTTATTAGTTTTCACTGAACACACACTGAAGACTGAAGAGTTCAAACTACTCAACTAGTGAGAGGAAGAAAAAGCACCAGACTGGCAGAAGGAAAAGTAATCCTTCTGCAAGTTAATTGTGCAGAGGGCAGTGACTCCAATGAAAATGAGTGACATCTGGCCTTTAAGACAGAGTACGAGTCTTTAGACCCCTGCTAAAGCTTACTGAAATCAGTGGCATTTCCTACATGAAATTTTAAGCTCTCATAACTTCTAGCAAATGAAGCTTGTTCTGTTTGCATCGACTTGCTGGAGGAAAGTCTAAGATGCATTGGGGTGATTGTATCTTATTAATACTGTTGTAATAGATGGAAAAATTAAGGCAATTGTTTTAATTACCTTAATTTTAAACTCAAAGTCCCACAAAAAAAAATCAGAGATAATTAGAAATCCACTCCTCAT
>NW_020955731.1:384569-391474 GCF_003031625.1 Empidonax traillii | reverse complement strand
AAGCTTGTTCTGTTTGCATCGACTTGCTGGAGGAAAGTCTAAGATGCATTGGGGTGATTGTATCTTATTAATACTGTTGTAATAGATGGAAAAATTAAGGCAATTGTTTTAATTACCTTAATTTTAAACTCAAAGTCCCACAAAAAAAAATCAGAGATAATTAGAAATCCACTCCTCATTCCCCCTGGCTTTCAGCCCTGTGTTTCTAACCACAAGGCCGTTTAGAATAGTTACAATTATGTATAAGTGGACTTTCAGCAATCAATATTTTATCCACTAGAACACTACATCACTGAGCATATTTGGGAGAAAAAAAGTTCAAGAAAGGTCTTAAATCTTTCTGTTTCTAAGAATTGCTGCACACTTGAAAATCACAAAGTCCTCATTTCAACTACTACTTTGGTTGTTCTACAGGTAGAAATGGAAGATTTCATATTTACCTTTGTTGTTCTGAAAATTCAGCGAACTTGCCTTGACCAAAAGAGTTATACTACATGTGAGAAATTTATGGAAGGAAAAAAAGATCATGCAGGAAGATCTATAGCCATATACCACAGTAAGAGCAACAGTCTTGCTCCATGTAGGGGAAGAACTGGACAGTTATACTAAATAACAAAAGGTATGTATTCCTTATGCACTGATAAGGAATTATTCACAGAAATTCACAGATTCACTATGGGTCTTTTAATTTTTAATGGACTTGGTATGCTTATTTCCTGTGCCATAGAATAGGTGTAGTAATGGGAGCAGCCTGTTGGCCTTTGCACATGGGATCATAAAAGATGAACTTGGTTTTGTTTATGACCTTGGCTTTAAAATAACCTTAGAGATTGTGATAGGAACTGATGGCTGCCTCACGTGAACAAGAGTATGATAGAACAGTTGACACATCAAGAGTTCTGGTTTGTGACTCTCAAGTTCATCTATAACTGCCTTTTCCTGATGTTTTGCTGTTATTCTTCTGATTATACTGTTCTTAACATACTACTCTGTGATGGGCATGTATGAAAAAAATGTTGCTTACCAAAACTTTATCTTTGCATTTCTGCATTC
Organism: Empidonax traillii; assembly: GCF_003031625.1. Lineage (NCBI taxonomy): Eukaryota > Metazoa > Chordata > Aves > Passeriformes > Tyrannidae > Empidonax > Empidonax traillii. The sequence continues at coordinate 390,421 of NW_020955731.1, read as the reverse complement.
CATAAAATTCTGTAAAGGCTGGTTTCTCTCCCCTTTGTTATCCCAGGTACATCTGTAATGCTAAACACTCAACTGTAAAGTGCTTTGAGGGAAATTCTGTGGAGAAAATGCATATAAAGAGACCAGTTTTTCCTCTGCCCAAGGGCATTTTAATACTATCAATACTGAGGCAGAAGATGCATGTATGTACAAAATATTTGGGCTTTGGACACCCAAATATTTGGTCTCTCCTGTAATCATTTCTCCTAGAAGAAATTATGTTGACTTCTCAGACTCCAGTAAATATGAAGAGTGAAGTTCCTGTTTAACTTTATGTGATGGATTCCAGCAGGAATACATGGAACCTGGTAAAGCAATGGAATTGCCCATCAATGTGCTTCAATTAAAAATGTTTGTCAGTTTTTCATCAGAAAAAAGGTACTATTTATATAAAACTGAAGTTGAAAATAACTGTGTTTAGATTAATATATCTTTTTCAAAAAAAAAAAAAAAAAACAAAGCAAAACAGAGTTTCTCTTTAAAATAATGCTATTTTAAATACCGAGGCCCAGAATGGAGCAGACACTTCCAGTACATTTTTGGACACCAGGGTAATTTAAGGGATTGTTAAGCAGTTCAAGGTAAATGAACTCACAAAAAGTTATGGAAAATGAAAAAAAAACCACAATTATTTTGTGATGGAAAATTCTTGTTTGGAATGCAGTTTGTTACTTGTTAAAAGTTACATGACTCTGCTTTTAAAAATAATATCTTAAAATTCAAAGCATCCTTAAAATGAAGGAAAGGTTAGTGCAATAAGCTAAACAAAAATGTTAGTCCTCTATGAAGAAAAATATTTCAAACAGAGAAGGTCAGGTTGAATTTTATTAGTATTATACAAGAACATATTGAAAATTCCCCTGTTTGCAGAACTCTGGCACTTAAATAGCCAAAGAACAATGAAAGGAAATGGTGTGGAACACAGAGAAGAAAGGTTGGGATTTAAGCACTTAATAGAAATTTAATTCTCTGGCCATCATTCCAAAGGTGGATGCCTGATGTTGAATTTTTTGGCCTAAAGTTAGAAAAGCAGAATTATTTATTTTAAATGATCCCCTACTTTATTCTTACTATTCTTTTTTTCTGCCATTATTTTCCATGAAATGTGCTGTTCTAAAACTACACTGGAAGTCAAGTTTCAAATACTGTAGGAAAGGCAAGAGGAATTATTTGTGTCATTTAGTGGATCTGATTGATGGCAACATTTTCCATCAAATAATATATTTGCAAATCAGTGCCTTCCTATTCACAGCTGAAATCCATCTGTGTGCAAAAGTCCTCAGAGAAGCTTTATGTGTCACTTCCATCTCAGTTAAAATGCATTTTGAGGACTCATGTGGGACCAGCAAGATGAATGCATCCCATTCTGACCTGCTGTGTAGGGGTGAATTTTATCCTTTCTGACTGGCTAAAATGATATGAACCTTAAATAAAGCACATATTGACATTGTAAGACACTATTAAGGTCCACAGTGTACCATGGTGATGAACCATGACCAAAGTACTCCCAGGGTTGTAATAATTCATTACTGAAATAGCTTCCTTCTAATGACTAAGGCTGACTGTGTCAGAGAGCTTGGACTCCCAACCCCAAGGCTTGTTATATAGCATTAAATAAATCTCACTTTCTGTTCATTTACTTGCTGTATCAAAGGTCATGAATCATGCCTGACAGCAAGATTTGCATAGGTGTCTTTTAAGGATCTCCCTCTGATTATTGGATGAAACTACTGTTAGGCAAGTCTGGGCTTGCACTCTGAATCGATGACAGGTAAACAAGGATAGCCCTGAAAAATACCTTCCCATCTAATTCTTGTTTTCATTTTTATTTTGAAAATAGACAAACTCTGTTGTTTGAACATCCCATCTACCAGAGAACACAGTCATTCATGCTCCCTCAGCGCATTTAAGTCCATTGATCTTGAACTTTTTCAAGCTGTACCAGGAAGCAGCAGGATAAGATATGGAGGGTTCATCCTCCCTCAGGCACCACCACTGGGTATTCATTGGAGCTGAGGGAGGTGGGAATTAGTTCCATTTAACAAAGTAGAAAGTGGAAGGTGGATGTTTCCTGCCCTGGGTCAGCGCTCTCACCGCTGCATTACAAGAGAAAAGCACTTCATGGAGCACTCAAGCTGCTCTTCTAAATGAAAAGTGACAGGTAGCACCTTATGAATATCTCAGATTTTTCAGTGTATATTTGATACACTCTGAAAATATCTAAGTTTAGAAACACTCCAAGCTTTCCCAGGACACCTGTCTTGAGAGAATCAGGACCACTCTCAGCAGTTTTGGTGCTGATCCCATAACAGCATTTTCCTGTCTGCATATAACCCCTCTGCCATCATGACAGTTCTTGGCAGAATGTAAACTGCATGTAAACCACCATATATTCAGCACATATAAACCTTCCTGACTAAACTACTGCCATTTGCCTTTGAAATAGGCAAGCAAATAAATATTAAAGTTCCTAAAGATTTACTTGCATTTCTCAGAATGTAATAATCAGCGAATCAGATGGACCACGGAAATCCATGTATGAAAATAAAAAACGTTTTCTCCTCCAGTATCTAGCAGTCATAGGGCCCAGTGATCACTATCTTTTGCTTATTTTGTTGAAATAGCTCTTAAATTAGACTTGAGTTGACCAAAGGTGTTTTATGAAGTTCCTTTCACTTTGCGTCAGATTAATGTCTCTTATAATAAATAAAGGTAAGTCATTAATTCAGATTTGCAGAATAATTTTGACAGAATTTCTTACATGGCATTTTAAAATAGTTAAGAAGGTGTGACACTGAGATAAAGCAAAGAACTGGATTAAAGAGTGGGAAAAACTGGATAAAATAAAATAATTTTTCAGTACGGCAAGAACTTAAAGATGAGCTTCCCTGGCTTTTGCAGAGCTTAGTCTATTGAATAATTACAAACACAGGTGATAAGTTAGAAAAAGGGGGAAACGATAAGAAGGTACAAGAAAAAGATAAAAATCACAGAGGAATAAATGACAAGAACAGTTATTTTGACAAAACTATTTCCGATTTTCCTCACAACTACAGCATCAAATGTAGATTACATCATCCTGGAAAAAATTTCTGAAGAACTAGACTGTCAAACAGTTGACAACTCTCTTTCCAAATAAACTAGTGGTTAGAACATACCATAAAGAAATGAAATACTCTAATTTTTCTATTTTCTTGACTCTAAGTGCAATTACGTGAATACTCTAACAATCAGACTCAGCCAAAAGGTGAACCATTGGAACCACCTCCATTGCCACCACCCCATATTGTGTCAGGAGCATGTTCTGATTTCTGCAGTTTCAGCTACCAGAATGCAACAGGTTTAAATTCTCATCCTAAAAGTTTAAAAAAAAAAAAGTAAACCAACATCCACAGGAGAATTCAAATCCGTCAACAGCATTGTCTCGGCTTACCTTGTAACCAGAGGGGTTTGTAGGACACAAAGGCCCCTTCTCCACATCTCAGATGGACACTCAATCTCCTGGGCTGCTGGAATCTGTCAGCTCTCCCAGAAGTTTTGAGTAGCTAATGCTTTATTGATTTGACTCCTCAAAATATGTCAGCACCAGAGTATTTCATGGAGGTTCCGTGAGGGTATTGCAAAGTACAGTAACCTGCTCAGCCTAGGCTGTCATTTTGAAAAGAAACAATGAAACATTTATATACTTCTTTAAATGCTAAGCAGTTTTTGTTTGGCAGTCGGACGAAAATGTTAATTATTCTTACAACCTTAGTCAAGGACAAAGAGCCTGTTGATGAGCTTCAGAGCAACTTCATCTTACATAAGTGGGTTATTAAATGGCAAATGAAATTCTGTGCTGAAAAAAAATAAAATAATAAGGAAGAGGGAACTCTTAAATCACTTGTCAAACCTCACAGCATTCAAGACTAACAGCAGTAGAAGAAGAAAGGGATAAAGGCATCCCTAAAGATCTTTCCTCAGTATTCAGCTCTACTAAAAATGCTAATATTACAATGCACTAAAAATGAGATTGAAATATTTCTGATCATGTTATAGTGCCTACCTGTGTTCTGCATAGTGCCTATTCCTGTATGATCTTATCTAAGGTACTATCTGGCATTGGTGGAATATTTCTCCAGAGGGACAATTCAAAACAAGAAGGAACTAAAAAAAATGGTAGGATTAATAAAGGGTAGAGAAAGTCCCCGCAGTTAAATCCAAGAAAAACCTTATGAGATTGTGAAGGAAACAAATAAGAATCAATTCATTAAGAGGAAAAAAGTAGAATGAATATGGATTAGGAATATGCATTTTCCCTGACTGAAGTAACAAATAAAGGACATTACATCAACCTACAATGCACCTTCATACATTTTTTTCAGAACTAAAAAAAAGAAATTCATTTGCTCCTGTAACAGTCAATTAAATCTGGGATTTTTTCCCATAGGAAATCTTTTTAAGATACCTAATTTAACAATATTCTCAGAGGAATGTGGACCTATAAATGGCTGTTCAGACTACCCAGGCACCTACACCTACAATAGTTTTGTTTTTTGAAGAGAGAATATGTGTGATAAAGACTGTTTGAAGGCATGCATTTGCTCGTAATTGCCTACTGCAAGTTTTTTATATGCAAGTCTTAATACTGGATGTAACACTGCAACAAAACATTCCTAGATCTCATTTTCCTGGTCTTGTTCAGACATTCTTTTCTCTCATATTCATTTTTGAACTGTACTGACTTTTACTTCTTTGAGAGTACAATCTAATTACACCTCTTGAAGAGTATCTCAGTGATATTTTGTAAAAGTAATTAATTGCATTCTCAACTTTTCCACATTCAGACTTTAAGGAAACCTGCTTTGGCTCATTATAAGCCTTTTCCTCCCACATCTTCTCTGGAAATCTGAGGGAGCTATTACTTTCCCTAACACACATCTCTTGGTCGCATTGTTAATGAGCAGAAGATAGCCACTGTCTATTAAGTGAATAGCTAATTTTCATATAGGCCTGAGTATACATAATATTCATTAGAGCATGAATAAATTGCACATTTAACCATCCAGAAGAGAAGAACTTATTTAATAGCAAAACAGTGATCAGACCTGAAGTATAAATAATGCTCCAGAACGTGAACATTTGGAAACATTTAATAGCCAGTGAGCTATCTTTTCCTCCTATCATCAGAGATATAAGAATATTATGGCATCACCTTGCTCTACCTCTACTATAAAATTAATTACCTTTGGACAGACCTCATTTAATTGCTCGTAAAATTGATCTGGCTTTCTAGCTTTTATAGCAACCTTTATGTCATCAACAAAAGTGCTTAGAATAAATAAGCATTCCATCCTTTTCCATCTCTTTGATATAATCACAAAATTAAAACTAAATGGGTGTTTTGGCACAAGCAGTAGATATCTCAATAATACACTAGAACAGTGTACATACATTTTCATTTCTCTGGTAGAAAGGATATATGCTACTTAATATTCTGACACTGTTGAACCATTAGGATATCACTCCATAAAGGTCACTGTTCTGAAGGAAATGCTGTTGAAGAACTTGGTAGGATTTTGTGGATTAAATTAAAGGACATTCTTATCAATTTCATGGAAACATCCACAATGGAGAATTAAAGAATAGAAAAAATAGAATAACTGAGATGAATTGAGTTGGAAGAGATCTACAATCATGTACTTGGTGAGTCCAACTGCCTGACCAATTCAGGGCTGACCAAAAACTAAAACTTATTGTTAAGGGCATTAAATGCCTCTTAAACACCGACAGACCTGGGGCATCGACCACCTCTCTAGGAAACTTTTTCCAGT
>NW_020955731.1:381286-383916 GCF_003031625.1 Empidonax traillii | reverse complement strand
AAAAAAAAAAAAAAAAAAAAAAAAAAAAAAAAAAAAAAAAAAAAAAAAAAAAAAAAAAAAAAAAAAAAAAAAAAAAAAAAAAAAAAAAAAAAAAAAAAAAAAAAAAAAAAAAAAAACACCAGCAAAAAAACCAACCCCCCAAAAAAACAAACAAACAAAAAATTTAGGAAATTTCCTCTGCGATAAGCTAAATTGCTTTGCTTCATCCCATTGTAAAACATTATATATTATTTTAGCTTTCTAAAACTTTTGAATATTTAAAAATGAAGATAAAATCACTTCAAATTATTTTATTCAAAAGCAGGTAAAAATGCAAAATTTTTTTTTAGATTTTATTTTGAGATTTTTTGATTTCTCTCAAAGAACTAATGGAAAACTAGTCTGATTCTTAAAACTGTCTATTGACTTTTCATAATTATCTCATTATCTTTTTTCTCAAGATTATATAAGTAGAATTAGTCTTTAGACCTACATATTTACATAGTCCTTGGGTCTGATTTTAAATTCTATTTTTAAAGTACTTGAGCCTAAAATTAGGCAGTCTATTTTAAATCAAACTACCTCCTCATTAGGAAATGCAGTAGAGGTATTTTGGCTAAAATCACCTATTTTTAAATGCATCATTCTGATGCTTGTGATTCAATTACCTTTACACTCTGTAAATTGTCATATCAACATCAAGTTGTATGACTGGATTGTGCCAAATGTGTTATTTAAGTCAGTAATGGTGCTGGATTTCCTGCAGGTGAATTGTAGTTGTCAGAGAGAATCAGAGAATAGAATCACAGAATCATTACATTGGAAAAGACCTCTAAGATTCTTGAGACCAAGGCCAAGGCCACCACTACCCCATGTCCCCAAGTGTCACATCTGCACATCTTTGAAATGCCTCACCTGGGAGAAGAGGTTGACCCCCACCTATCTACAATCTCCTTTCAGGAAATTGTTGAGAGCAATAAATTCCCCCCTGGGCCTCCTTTTCTCCAGATTAAACTACTTCAGTTCCCTCAGCCTCTCCTCAAGAGACTGTTCTTCAGAGGGAGCTGGAATGTCTGTGTTCTAACAAGAGACAACCATTATGAAAAAGACAAGAGAGCATTTTTCCCAAATGGTCTTACTCCTTCTAAGTCATTAATCAAAATGGAAATGCAGAGAGAAATTACAGTCAAACTTTCAGAGTAAAAATTATTTGTGTTCATTAACTCTGTTGCAGCTTTTGGAGCATGGTCAGAAAGAGTTACGAACATCCTGGCCCTGGCTCTGACCGGGCTCTTTAGTTCATTTCTGAAGGAAGCTGAGGACTAGGATTGGTCAAGTTGGTTAAAAGTAAATTATCTTATTTCATCCTGCTGGCTTGATTTTTGAAAACTCAGGAATAAGCAGCCCATCTCATCTACTCATTTACCAGGATAGCCATGTTGTTTCAGATTTCAAGTAATCCCAGGCACAACTTTAGTTTCTGTCAGACATGAGGCTGCAGCCAACCCTGCTCTGCTCCACAGTCACAAGATTACTCCCCTCACACCCACTTTGCTTTGGCTCCCAGAAACCAGGTGTCCCTTTCAGGTGGCAGCAGCTCTGGCATTGCAAGTCAAGGAGCTAGACCTGAGCTGCTGATATAAGTGTGCCTGGAGATAAGACAAGCTGTTTCAGCGACATAATTGCCTGGAAATCAGCACTGTGGTGGTGCATAGCCTGCAGCCTTTGTGAGTCCACAGGATCATTGCTGGAGCCAGCTCAGGTCCATGCTTCTCTCCCTCCAAAAAGTAGCCACATCATTTTGGAGCAGGTGCTGATGCTGACCACAGATAAAAGGGAAGCATTTATTTACATGCAGGGTATGAGGAACTCACTGAAATGTCCTGTCCATTTCACCTCTGGACTGCTCCCTCCAGTTCCCCAGTCTGATAGTGCCTGAAGGCACTTTGCAGGCACAGGACCCCAGGGTAACACAGGAAGGATTTAACACACGCCAAAGATCCAGTCAGGAGAAGAGTGGCTTGTTCTGAGATGTCTCAGTGTGACCCATAAGGAACAAAGACAGCAGAGTTTCCTGCTCCCTTCCATCTGTGTACCCAGATGCAGGCGTACACACGCAGACTTGCTCCAGTCATGCCCTATCCACTCCTCAGTGATAGGATATCACTGCCTTGACCTTGTCATATTTCCCTAGAAACCAGACTGACTTTTGTCTGACTCAGTTTATTTGAAGTCTTCCCAAAGAATGAGATTGGCACTTGGTAAAGTGCTTGGGACATCTCTGGAAAAACATATCATCGCACTAACATAGGTGTCAGGATGAATCATCTCCTCCAGAAGGCTTTCTGCAACCCACTCTGCTGCTCGGGTGATGAGCCACGATCCTCCTTCACTCCGAGTTAGCACCTCAGCACACGCCTGCGGTAATTGCAGGGGCGGAAAGCAGCAAAAACGGAGCCCTAGGAATATTGATGAGCTGTGACGCAGCTTTGCCTGGCCCTGGCAGCCACCTCAGTGGGTGAGGCCCCACTTCATCTTTGCTTTTCACCTTAAGGAGGCAGCTAAGCCATTCCTTGGATCATTCCTTCGACCTGTCCTTAGACCCCTCATTCTTTGCACTGCTGTGCTGGAGAGGGAGAGGAGCTCCTGCC
>NW_020955731.1:341282-381077 GCF_003031625.1 Empidonax traillii | reverse complement strand
TGAGCTGTGACGCAGCTTTGCCTGGCCCTGGCAGCCACCTCAGTGGGTGAGGCCCCACTTCATCTTTGCTTTTCACCTTAAGGAGGCAGCTAAGCCATTCCTTGGATCATTCCTTCGACCTGTCCTTAGACCCCTCATTCTTTGCACTGCTGTGCTGGAGAGGGAGAGGAGCTCCTGCCTGTGCCTCACTGTTCCAGACTTCCAGACAAAAAACTTCAACAGGAGAGCAGGGAGTGAGTCTTTAAAATCTGAACTTAGGTTCTTTCTTTGCAGCATCTGTTTCTGAAGGGATCATTTGATTCAGCAGAGGTTTTGATGACTTTTACTGCGTATGCACCACAAGGCAGAGATGGAATACTTGATACTAAGGAATATTCAGGAAGCCACATGAATTTCATCAGTACTAATAATCAAATGTGCCTGACCAGACTTTACTGTGATTTAGTTTCCCTGAGTAAAACACACACAACATCTTCATACTCCAATTACTTTCTCCTTGTAATCACATGGGGAAAAAAACAAGTTCCAGATATTTTATTTTATTCAGTTGATACCTATATTTTTTCTCAGTTTCTCCTTACAGAGTAAAGGAAAAAAAAGCTGAAGTGTTATTTGGCTTGTTTTCCTGCAGCTTCACATACCACTTTTTTATTCTCTTTGTTATTCGTAAATAATCTTGTTATTTTAAATTTTTCATTGAGTTTTTAAATTCCCATTGTCACACATCTTTACATCTCTCTTTCTTTCTTTTTTTTTTTTTTTTTTGAATATAAGATGACAGAATTCAAGGTGAGGATGTCTCACTGACTTATGTGATTACCAAACTGTATTTATATCTACATTTTACTGTGATCTATCTCCAGAAGGAAAAAAGGAGAGAGAAAGAGACAGAGAATGAGAGAAGAGATTTGTTTTATTTTTAGGAAGATAAATATTAGCTGTTGCCAAATGACTTCAGCTAGACAAGAGGGGAGCCATGGGACAGATTTTGAGATATCTCCATGTTCCACTACTGAGAATCTGGCTCCCTCTTTGTGCCCTTTAATTATTTCACAGCACACGTGAAACTTCACAAGGAGATTTGGAATTGCAGTTTTAGTTCTCATGCTGGCACCATCACCGTGTTTTCCTTCCTTTCCCCTCCGATGGATTTTCATCTCACAAACAGAAAGGAAAGCAGGGATGGAAAGAAAACAGGAAAAAAAGGACCTTTTTAATTCTGCTTCTGTATGGGGCCACAGAAATGCCTTAAGCTAAACACAACACACTGAAAAAGAGGTAGGAAGAGATTATCAGAAGCCTGGCAAGAGGAGAGTGCGGTTGGTGGTCAGGTGAAGGCTGCTCTGGAGGATAAGCATTTTGTGTGTTATCAGCGCAGGAGAGAAAACAGTAGCTCCCTACACTGAAAGGAGATTAAAAAGTAACAATAGCCTTTTCTGTACACCGCAGGCCAATCTGCTAACTGCATGGAAAGCTGAGAAGCTGCTTAGAGCCGATGTTTGTTTAATTCTCACCTGCACCCACTTGAACTGTGTAAATGACGTGGCGCTTTTCAGAACATATGCATGTGTTTCCACGTGGCACCGTTTTGTGAAAGGGCTTGTGGCCATTTAATCTTGTAGTGCTAGATTTGCTATGAGTGTAAAAGGTAATATCCCTCTCTCACCCTTGGTAGCCTCGTGGCTCCAGAAAAGAATGAGGAAAAAGGTTACTTGGCTTTTTTGTTGTTATTGTCCAGTCCTTTGGTTTGGTTTTTTTTGTTTTTGTTTTTTTTGGTTTTTTTTTTTCCTCTTTGAATCAATAATAATAGGTAGTTGATATTAATCAGGGGTGTGTAATACAGAATAAAGGCCAAACAAAGATGACCTTCTTTGCCAGAGGAAAAGTCAGGAAACTCAAGCACTGGTTCAGTTCAGACCCAAGATAATTAACTCTCTTGATGAATCAGTACATCACATGTAGTTTTTTGGAAGAAAGAGTGTGATGGAGGAGCAGTACAGTCAGGTTGCCAAGACAGGAGTGAAGATTCAGGGATACAGGAATTTTTTTTTTTTTAATTTTTGCTGCTTCTGATTTTATATAAGTATATATGTGTGTGTGTATGTATATATATATATAAATGACTTTATATAAAGAAAGTCAATTCCTCTGGTTTGAAAGGTACTAAGTACACAATATTGGTATTATTGTATAAAGATGATGGATTCTTTTTATTCCACTTGCAAGTCAGCTTTAAAAATGTGGCTGGATAGCCATCTTAGCTGTGTAGGCAGAAAGCTCTGCACTCTCAGAGGGTCTTTTGTTTGCTAAACAATGGCACAGGGCAGACCCAGGAAGCCTAGCTGTTGCTTTTTTTGCATCTCTCAGCATCTCTCAAAGTGCAGGCTCATAAAATGCAAGCTACCAGGTATTAATTACACAGAATTTAATAATTGCACATTGTCTTTTCTAGCTGAATAATTGATTTCTTGTTGCAGCTGTTCTGCTGGCTGTAGTCTGTACTGCCATTACTGTTCACAAGCTGCGCGCTGTTTTTATCCTGTGGGTGTGGATATTGCACGATGGCTTCACTTTTGTTCATTTTTAATTTCTATTTCTCTGTAGTTTCGTTTTTGCAGCCACTTTTGAATCAAAAGAAATTTTAAGGATTGCACAGTAAAACAGTTGCATGAAGCAGAGTCTAATCATCGATAACCTTATTGTCCACTGACACAGGACCCAGGATTCAGTCCCACCTGACAGTATCCAAGTCCCCTTTCTGTCACTAAATCCCAGTGTAGTTCTGAAGAGGAAATATGTTCCCTGTCACACATAAACATGAAAACATGCATTATCCCTTCTTTTAAAAGAGAAATACATTTTTGTTATAATCAGCTTAATAAAAAAGTTCTTTTCAAATGGAGTAATCAAACAGATAAGGTTGGAAATATTTTTCAGTTACATTTTTTTCACTCTTTTTCACAGTGTCTTCTTAAGAAAAGTCTGTGGCTGTTGTTTGTTGGTTTTCTTTCTTTAATTATTAAATCTAGTAAGGCTTTCTCTATGCTTTATGCAAGGTAAGCCTCTGATACTTGATATATTCTCTCCTCTCAGTGAGTCAAACTCCGTGACAAATCCTTTTACCCATGATATTCTGATGCTTCCTTTCATCCAAGCTGTCATCATCTATTAAATTATCATCTCTGTATTCTGGGTACCTTAGATGAGCAAGAAATCCGTTCCATGACATAACAAGGTGGAGTCTCATGGACTGACTGGCTTATGAGTTGAAGCATTTCTAAATGGAAAATTTCTGATTTTCTGGCAAAATATTTTTTCTTTTAATTTTCAGTTGCTCCAGTTTTTCAGGAAAAAAAATGAAAGTTTCACTCATAAAGGTAATTTTTTACATGCCTTAGAAACATTATCTACTTAAAAAAGAGTGGAAAGTGTTCATTGAAATAATACATTGTTAAAATTATGGCTTATTTAAGTCAATGCCAATTTTGCATTGATGATAATAAATTGCTGCCTTAATTATTATAGTTGATATACTTTTTTTTACAAAGGAATAACAGAGAATATGAACTTTATCCTGCTGACTTACCACTACACCATCTTCAGAAATACTAACATTCAAGTGTCTGCTGGAATTGCTCAGCTCTTGCCTTGTTTCTGAAAAGCAAGCAATGCTACTCATGGAGAACTCATCAGAGATCTTTGAATTAAACAGAAACACTCTGATATCACCCCACCTTCAGAAAACGCCGGTGCTCTGAGTGCTATGTGTGATTTTATACAAACCTGTTGCAACAAGCCACTGAAATGTGTCTCTTTTTAAAGCTAAAAAATCCAGGAAGGAAGCTCCTGCTATGGGGCACTAGTGCTGAAACAGAATAAACCAGGGTTAATAAAATAAAGGCACCAAACACAGAACGAGGCTGTAAAACAAATACACTTGTCATGGTTCGCTCGCAGCCCCTCTGCGGTGCTGAGGCTGAGTTGGCCACATGGCCACATTAGCCATTCCATCAAGGTCAAGAATCCCGAATGAGTTGCTATGGGAAACAAATTACTGAGGTGTCAGCTGGAGCTGAAGGTTCAGATATGAGGGAACTTTACCCATTATATGCTTGAAAGGTTTCCGGAACAACAGAAGCTGGAAAAGAGCATAATGGTAATAACAAGACCAAGAAAGCAGATGTTTCACTGACCTTTGCTCTGTGCATTCAGACCATCCCTTTGCCAACAGGCCTGAGTGGACCAGAAAGGAATTGCAAATAAGGTTGGCTCTCCTGAGGCACAAGTAAATAAATTATTTTTTAAAAAAATCAGATATCAAGTGCTTTTTTTTTTTTTTTTTTTCCCCAGAAAGATATGTAAAAGAAATTCAACAGCATATGAAACCACCTGGGACTCATGCCCTGTTATTAAAGAGAGAGCTCTGATTTTATTACAACATTAATTTCAGTGGAAGGAGTTGAAAGCTGGAGAAGGGACAAGCTAACATGCCACTGACGTAAACTCCCCACCAAAACCCAATTTCATTCACTGTGCTCTCTTAGTAAATGGTCACTGTGAACGTGACCTTGGCTGGAATTGTCTGTGGAAAGAGAACTGGGAGGACTAGACCTTCTATCCAACACTGACATTCCCCTTTGCCAAGGCACCCTGCTACTCTTGACTCCAGGATGCTTACCTCCAGTTCTGTAGAACTTGGATTGTTTTCACTTTTTACTGAGCATTAACTTTGACAAAAGAAAGAATTTATACCTAATTACACAGAGACTTGTTCAGTAAAGTTTAGGCTAAATCCTTCTCTCCTGGTTTGAGACTGCTGATACAGCTGCTCACTCACAGCTAAGGAATGGCTTGCAGAGGATGATGTTATCACCAAAAGAAAAATTGAGCATCTTGTCTTTATCACATATTTGTTTAAATTTTCTCATCTACTTACCTTATTTTCCATTGCAGAACTTTACATTATCTATCAGGAACAGGAAAAGGATTTCTTTTTTTCTGCTGAGACAGAGGGAGAAACATCTGCTCTTGAGACTCACACTGGATGTGACTACCTGGTGAAAGAAATAGGCACAATTCATTTCCATTAATGAAGATATTTTGACTAAATAATGGCTAAAATTCTGGCCTACTATTTCCTTGACTTCAGGATGTTTTTTCCCAGGGACTGTATTTTCTTCTGCTAGTTGTTTCTCCTAGGGCTTCACATTTGAGGCTTCCTTGCTAAATGTTTTCGACATGGGGCTGAGAGAAAGAATTAGTCATGAACATCTCTTTGTTAACACCTTGCATCATTTCTACACCCTCTGCCCTACTAAAAATCTTGAAAAGAGATATTACTGGGTAATTTTCATAGAAATGCAGTAAACAAAGCAGAAAACTAAAGACCTGTGTAGGAGGTCTTCACTTTCCCATAGTACTTGTATCTGTATTTATGCATTATAGCCAGAACCTCAGGGTTCAGATGACTCTCAATACAAATGTAAAACGTCAGGATCTGGAGATATATTTTTATAAAGGACAAAGGATCAGGTAATGAAACTCTTTCCACTTCTTTAATAAGCCATTATTCCTCTCCAAATATTTGTCTTTTCGGCTTTCTCCCTGTGTTTCTTGTTGGATTGTAATGATCTAGAGTGAGTTAAAGCTGGATATTATGTTTTAACATGGCAGTGACAAGCTTTGATGTTCTGAAAAGTGGTGTTTTTTTTTTTTTTTCTTTTTTACCTTTGGATTAGGCTTTATTGCATTTAAGTATTGTACAGGAATAACTGAAGGTAATGTCACAGACAGAACTGTGCCAGCAGGAAGCTCTGTAAATCAAACCAGAATTTATACACTGTCTGATAGGTCTCTTGCAAACATCTGCTCTGACCCCTAATTTCAAAGAAGGAGTAGTAGGGACTGTTTTTGTGCAACTGCAGTTGTGAGTGCCTTTCCCATTCTCAGGCAGCCTGAATTGAAGCTACTCTAATGAGAGCAAGGAGATCTCTAAATGGAGAGATGCAGCCTCTGCCTGCTGCAGAAGTTGTTGCCAGTGGGTTTTCTTTTAAGCCTTCACTAGTTAGTGTCATGAAGCAAGCACAGGTATTTCTGGAAACGCTCTGTGAAAGACCTTGAAAATAAACTCCATCTATTTCAGCTGCCATCCTTAGAGCTAAAGTGCAAATGCTTCAGCATTAAGGGTATCTATGCAACTGGAGATTGCTTTGCCAAGCACTGAAATGGAAACGCCTGGGGAAGTGGAACAGGTGTTCAACTATGCACTGCAGCCAGAGCAAAAGTAGAAAAATACCTTCATTTGAGGACCCAGGGAAATAACAGGAGAGCAGAAAGCCTGGGCAGAGCAAATTTTCATTGTTGCCTAGGTGAAGTTGGATTAGAAATGACTGGTGGATTAAGGTAAAAGAGCAAAGGTAAGATGCCTTTGAGAGCGGGGATGTTAAGTGAAAATACACTCAATGTAGAGAAATTAACTAAACTTAATATGAAATTATACACTGGACTGATGTCATTGCAAGAAATCTTGAAACTGTTATCAAAAAAAATTCTTGAATGATTAATTTTTTTTTGCAAGAAAAGTGAGTACCTTTCTCCTATGAAAGACAGGAAACTGCTTGATTTAATGTCGTGTTCAATACTGATTTAGCACTGGTCTTATCAAAACACATGCCCATTCTATAGATTATACTTGTGTTAGACATGTCAGTGGCCCAAAATGAGGCAGGGTGGGCTTTATAATGGTGACTTTCAGCTATGAGTAGCTAGAAAAGTTTTGCTCTTGTCTCTGCTGCCCTGGGAGGGGACTAAAGTGGTTACTTGCAGTGCAGGAGACAGGATCAATAAGTCAGGCACCCTCTATTTTTTTCTTGTTCTCTTTTCCCAATCTTTCTTAATAAAAGGGGAAAACATTTACTTACCACACCTTAAGGCCAAGTTAGACAGAAGATGACAAATGGAAAGAAACTGTGACTGACAGAAAAAAGATAGAAGAATCAGCACTGATGCAATAAACTGGTGTGGTGGATGGGTGAGCAAAAAGAAACCCAAGAAAAACAGGAAGCCAAAGCAGACTCAATCTCACCACATGGCTGGAGTGGGGCTAGAAGAAGAATATATGTATTCTGCAAGGTTTATACTTAGAATAAGTGAAGTACAAAGTCATTAAATCACTTGTACAAAGCCAGGTCAACATCATCATTCAGGAAGATGGTCTCAACCTCAACAATCTGGGAATCGTTCAAGTCGATGGTGATAAATCTTGCCTGTTCCTAATGTTCCTGTTGTTTTTGCATCTATTCTCCTATAATAAGATATATGTTACATTCTGCTTCTCCCTTCACTCCTTGTCAAATGGACACCCCTTGGCCAGGACTGCCATGATCCCTTCATTACATCTTTCACAAGTTGTATTACTAAATATGGGAAGATCAAAAATTGTCATGTAAACATGAGATTTTCTGTGCTGGAGGAGCCTGGATAGGGTCCATTAAGATCATATCAGCCTCCGTCACTGCTGAATACCAATATCTGCATTCACAAAGCACAAGAAATGTCGACAAAGATGAAGTAACTCAACCATAGAGGAACCTTTCCCTTAACTCTATTAGTATGTGATTGCCTTTGCAGGCTGTAAGAGTAATGTTTGTGCATATCAAAAGGTGGAGGTTTTATTTGTGTTTTTTGCAGGTTTGTTTTCTTTGAACCCATGTAAATGTAATTTGTGATGATTGTCATGTATATAAAAACAGTCAAGTGTGTTTTCCTCTGAAAAATACTATTTTAGACATCTTATGGCAAACATGCTCCAAGACAAGATGTAAATTTTTAATAGAGAGCTTCTGTGTCTATCATCCTTTATATATGTCAGATTTTATATTGTATTTCTCTTTTTTTAGATTAAATAATAAAGATTAAATAATAACTCACTTTTTTCTTTTAATAGCAGCCAGAACTTTGTTTTTGACATCATAGCTTATCATATCCCTGCTTCCTTAACATCAATATCCTCTTCCGTATTACTAGTTGTTCTTTTTGAACATTTCTGCTGTTGACTCTCTCAAAATCTGTTTTAGTGGTTAAGGGCATATTTTTCAAAGCTGTTTACGCTCCTGATTATGCAGATAGGCTTGTCAGGCTTTCTGGAGGTATCTTAAACGTTGAGGAGATTTGCAATTGAGCCTAATAAGACTTCAGTACCCACCTAATTTGTAAATGTAATTGGGCACCAAATATCTTTTGACAGGCTGACCCAAAGCAATCAGAGTCATGCACAGAAACCAGAAGTGACATACTTTTTGGACTAGAATGTCATGGGATTCAAAATACTATTTTCTGTGTCCATTGTTAGTTTCCCTCTCCTCTTCTTCATCCTCTTGGCAGCTCCATCATTTCATGCGGCAGATACAAGTGACATACATGTGCAGTTCAAACTGTCCTTTCTGTTGTACATACACTGTCCCTGTGTTAAAGCTAAAATTCATAGAATGGTTTGGAAAGGACCTTTAAGAATCATCTAGGTCAACCATCTTGCCACGGGCAGGGACACTCTTCACTGGATAGTGTTGCTTAAGGATCCATTCAACCTGATCTTGAAGACTTCCAGTGATGGGGTACTCACAACTTCTCTGGGCAACTTGTTCCAGTGCCTCACCATCTCCACCATAAAAAGTATCTCTTTTTCATGTCCAGTCTAAATCTACCCTTTTTCAGTTTAAAACGACTGCCCTTTGTTCTGTCACTACAGCACCTCATAAAAAAGTGTCTCTCAGCCTTATAGGCCCAGTTTAAGTACTGAAAGGTGGCAGTAAGGTCTCCCTGGAGGCTTATCTTCTCCAGGCTGAACAATCCCAGCTTTCTCAGCCTCACTTCATAGCAGAGGTGCTCCAGCCCTCTGATATTTGTGTGGCCTTCTCTGTACATGCTCTAACAGATCCATGCCTTTCTTAAGCTGGATGCAGTGCTCCAGGTGGGGCCTCAGGACAGCAGAGGATCAGCTCCCTCAATCTGTTGGTCACAGTTCTTCTTATGCAGGTCTGGGTATTATTGGACATCACCAGCTGATGTCCAATCTTTTATCCGTTCATCCCCCAACCTGAACTGGTGTTGATGACTGCCCCAACCCAGGGGCAGGACTTTGCCTTTAGCCTTTTTGAAATTTATGGGGTTCATATGGTCCAAGTCCTTTAAAGTGCCGCTGGATGGCATCCCATCCCTCCAGCCAATCAACTGCACCATCCAGCTTGGTGTTATCAGCAAAGTTGTTGAGGCTGCTCTCAGTCCCACTGTCTGTGTCACTGATATTAGATGTTATAATATTAGACTGTATTGGTTCCAATACAGGTCCTTTATTGGTAACATCACTTCTTATTTTGACACTAAGCCATTGGCTTTAAATTCTTTAAATAAGGCTATTCAACCAATTATTTATCTACTTTATAGTCTGTTCTTCAAATCCATATCTCTCCAATTTAGCAGCAAGAATATTTTGGGGGGCTGTATCAAAGATCTTACAGAATTCCAGGGATCTGTTCCATAATCTTATGTGCAGGGTTGACTTCCATACCTCCAACTGAGCTTTCTTCTTTGCTTTTTTTTTTTTTTTTCAGCAGACAAAAAAATGAACAAAACGTTATATTCCAGACTTAAAAAATGCAATGAAGCCCTTCAGAGTTCTTTTAGGTGGTAAAGTTACGTTTGACCTGTTCCTTTCTATCTTTGATGAGGAAACTAAGCAGCACTGAGTTTAATTACCTGATGTACTTTATGTTGCTTGCCGGAGATACCTGTAGTAGTTAGCATCACACATCAGTGGAAAGAAGCCTAGTTTTCTTCCTGCAAACCTCTTTGGTACAGGGAATTTTTTACTTGGTTGGTTAGATATGTTTTTTTTTCCTGTACTCTTCTATGGAGAGAACCTTTTGATCACTGTGAATATGGTTTGAATATGAAGTTTTGATGTTTGGGGTTTTTGGCCTCTCCCACTAACACAGATTCATATATGCACCAGCAACTATTTACTAGAAGATTAGCAGGGAGCATTGCTCCTGATTCAGCAAAATCACCTGCAGTTGTGACCAGCATGGACCTATCTCATGTTTGGTACAGAAAACATCAGAATGACCATTCACAAGATTGCTACTACCAAAAATGATCGTGATCAGCCCCTGTTCAGAACTGCTGCTTGCTGAGTTGTCTTCCCTGAGGTGACTCCTAGCCAGCTGTCCATTCTTGATTTGTTTTCAGATTGAATGTTGGGGCGGGGGGTGGGGGAAAGGAGGGAAGGACTCACATGCACAGAGCAGAATTTTGATGAGGTCAAACATCCACATTTGCAATTGCTGTTAGTGGGAGCCATTATCTGCTCATTTAAGATGTTATATAAATTATTTGTGGAATTGATACTTCATTGATCTCCTGGAAGATTCAAATAATGTTGCTGATTCAGTTTAGAATTACATTTAAGGTACTTTAATGCACTGTTGACCAAACATTTCTTGTTTAGCAAGCTTGAAGAAAATTTTGTATACATGATGTACAGAAAAACATAATATAAAAACCTACCATCAGTCACCTCCAATCTCAATAAATTATAATGGGTAAGAGCCATGAGTAATATAGGAGTATACGTTAAAAGCTATAAAGTCATTTCTCCATTCCTGATTGTGTGAAGTGGCTTCAAAATGAATTAAGATCTTTCAAATCTGCAAGAGGTTTCTTCCCTTTTTTCCATGTTTTTGCAATGTTGCTTTGTTTTGTTTTGGTTTTGTTTGGGTTTTGTGGTGTTGTGGTTTTCTTTTTTTTTGGGGGGGGGGAGGGTATGGTTTTTTGTTTTTGTTTTTGTGGGGTTTTTTATTTTTTAATCTTGTCATATATTTTTAATGAAGAAAAGAATGTGGAAAATAGCTATTTTTTTCCAACTGAAAGTAGTAAATGATATCCAGTGCTTGGTCTTATGACACAGCTGGTTTCAGTCAAAAGACCAGGAAGGACTGACAATGTCCTGAGTCTTTAAGTCTTGGAGAAATAAAAATAGAATAGAAAATAAGATCCTAAACAAGTGGAGGTTCCTCTTGTCTTAAACAAATCCAGTGTATCAAACACAAAAGGTCAGGCATAAGTGGAAACTTGAATGTAACATTATTCAAGCGGTACATTAAAGCAAATTACCCTGGAAATTCAGAATGACTAGAAGAGTAGGGAGATGTTTCGGGAGAATCTGGTGGACATTTTGGCTCTGAAAAAGATACCTCACAGATAGCAAAGTATTTCTGGAAAATTATCTCCCCTCTCATGAAATGTGATCATAACTGCTGCAGTAAGGGCAAGTGGTTTCATACCTCAGCCCTGTGGCTAACGACAGGAATACCTGATGAGTTCACTTAATTCCATCATACTGTCATTGAAGGCAATTATTTAAACTCTGTGATCACTTTTAAGGACAAGATTGCCACTAGGCCATTAATGTGTTTTTTTTTTTATTGAGCATAACAAGTGGAAGAAGTGTCTCCATATCTCTAAGGGTTGTAGAGTTTGATTTTTGCATTAGTGGGAAGAGTTGTTAACTGTTTTGAAGAATTTGATCTTTTTTGTAAGCTGTAAAATTCAACTGAAATCGACAAAGACTACCAAAGTGTTTAAAAATCTTGAAAAAGTAACAGCTCCCCTGGAAACAAACCACTGAGGATGATTTAGAGAGTATGATTCTGATTTCATATGGGAATATCTGCCCTTTAATTACTATAAGATTACTGCAGAAATGTTGGTGAGATCATATAGAAATGTGTCACTTCTGAAGAAGTCATCCTTGAGAGACATGGGAAGTCTCACATTTTCTAGGAGGGCTGATGTTAACATTTTATTCTTTTAGACCACCAGATACTTTGGGTAAACAAAACTTCAGGCTAGTTAGGTAGAAGAGAAGAGATAAAAAAATTTATATCACTCTAATTATCAATTTACAGCTTAATCAATGAAAGATTTTTACAAAAAGACACAGGCAACCATTCCCCCCCCGCCCCCATTTATAAATACAAAAAAAAAGTCCTTCCAGGAAACTCAGGATAAAAGTTGTGTAATTTTTACCTCAAATTTCATATAGGTTTATTAAAAAAAAAAAACAACAACAACAAAAAAAAAACACCCAACAAAACAAAACAAAACAAAAAAAACCAAACAAACAAACAAAAAAAAAACAAACAAAAAAAACACCTCGCCTCCTTCTCTCAATATGATTAATAATTTTTTAATTTTTTTTAATTATCATTTTCTAGAAAAAAAAATGGAGAATATATCCAACTAAGAAAGCAGATTCATGCTAGGGCAAGAAGAAGCATAAGAAGTAATTTCTTCCTTGCATTCCTGCTAGTCAGTAATGAAATCATGTTCCTAAACCTCACTTTCAAAGTTATGGCTAAATTCCTTGACTACAGTACCCTCCTCTATCAGGAAATTATTTCATTTTTCACATTTCCATTTCCGTGCAGTCAAGCAGGACTCCTTACATCTACCTCTCTGAATTAAGTGTCTTGAAGGTCCCAGGTTAGGGTGCTATTATAGGAACACCATTAGAGTTTTGCACTGTGATGAGCTGATTCAAATCACTCCTGTATTCTCCATTCCACCTTTTCTAAGGTGTGCCTGAAAATACAAAAAAATTGCATGAACAGTTGATAATCTGGTAAACAATGATAATCATTATTTCTGTGGAAAGTTGAGGGATTTTTTTCAGCTCCATGTTCCTGTGAAACTAGATGCAAGGATTATTATTCCTCCCTTGCTTCCTTCCATCCTTCCTGATGAGAAATATCATTCAATAAACATATTTTCTTGGAATGGACAGATTGTTTTTTGGTTTTATTACTGGATTTTTTTTTGTTTTATTTTGCTGAAAAAATACATTTGGTTTGTGGAGCAGTCATTGCAGAGACTGTTACATGTTGGGCTTCTTTTGTACAGAATCATCAGAGTAAAGAGAGGACAAACACCATTTCTGCCCTCCAAGTACCAGTTTTTAAGCAGTAAAAAAAAGGGAGTACTGACAGCAACACTGCATTTCCCTCAGTATAGCTCTGAAGTTAAATTTACTTCAAAAGCAGGATATAATTCATATTTGTGTCCTGTATTTAATGTCTTGAGTTGGCTTTTTTTAAAAAATCTACAGATATGGAAACAAAATATTACCTGCATTATTCTTATTCTTATTCTTATTCTTATTCTTATTCTTATTCTTATTCTTATTCTTATTCTTATTCTTATTCTTATTCTTATTCTTATTCTTATTCTTATTCTTATTCTTTTATTCTTATTCTTATTCTTATTATCATCATGGACTTTGGCAGAAGGCAAATCTTCTGCTTGTGTTCTTGTTTCTGCAGAGAGGGAGCTGCGGAGGAGTTAAGAGGACACAGTGAATAAATGGTACCAAGAACGGGTGCTTTAGTTGAGATAACTCTCAATCCTGACATGAAGGAATGTCTTTGCTTTGGCTGCCTGTGCTTTGCACCATTCAGAGCTGAAGAGATGCATAAAAATTACCTAAAAGGATCAGATCAGTATTTGGGTTCTTAAGATGGTTAGCAAGAATGCTAAAGACACAGTTGTAGCTAACCGGAGCAGTCATTTTCTATATTCTTTGATTTTCAACACAAGTTCACACCCCTATTTAGTGAGTATAATTAACAGAAAAATTGTGGGTTTTTTTCACATGAGGCTTTCATGGTTCCTTTAAAGGCTTTCTTATGGTCCTGAGGAGTTTTTGCATCCTTACTGAGCTGGGAAATAATCAGCCCACAGGGGGAACAGTTCCACAACAGAAATAATAGAAATTGAGGTTCCTCCTAGATTTTTACTCCTTTTTTCTTTCTTTCCTTCTCCTTTCTCCAGCATATATTGGCAGTTCCAGGCACTTCCTCTCCAAAATTTTAATGCCAGCTGTCTGTTCTCCTCTCTGGCTTCTGTGGCATGATTCCATCAATCTGGCATTGCTTCATCTTTGTTTCAGAGCTTTCCAGTTATTAAAAAAAAAGAAAAAAAAAGAAGAAAAAAAAAAAAAGTCAGTCCTCATGTTACCACATTCACATATATTCAATAAAAGAAGAGCACACTTTTAACTGAAAGTTCCTTCCATGCCTTTACTTTTTTCCTTTAGCATGCATTTATCTTTTCACTTCCCCTTCGCCTCTTTCACATATATTAGGGTAAAAAAAGTCCTACTTCCACTACACTTAGCAGAAGTTTTCTAGATAGTTCACGAGATCTATCAACAAGCAATCCACAGGCCCAACCTCAGGATCACCATGTTTGTAGTTGTCAGTATTGTTGGTTACACATTCCTTAATGACACTCGCAACACTTATGTATCAATGTATTTATTAATTTATTTTAAATAACCTATGTCATCCCCTATGATGTTCACCCTCGTATGTGAACTTGCTCCCTCTTCCATGGGGAAAATCCATCTCTGGGCTGCTAAGATCTATGACCTCACCTAGATTATTTGTCAATAAATTGCTCATTGAAGCAGTGCTGCTGAAGCGGGCCAGCTCTCAAGAGCCCCTAAATACCTTCATGTGCTACATTAAAATGTAACTCAACCTCCCTCTGACCCAGAGTTCAGCTTTGCCTCCCTGTCTGGGAGCTGCAGGAACAGGCTGCTCCACAGGCAAGGTGACCTGGGAGCTGACATTGCTACGGTTACAGCCATCGTTTATCCTTATCAATTTAGATTTCTTGTGGTCAGGGGGAATTCTTATGCAAGAGAACAAAGAAAATTCTATATTTTTTTTATATTCACAGCCAGAGCCTTTCCCAGATCCTTTGCCACTTGGCGGTGACCTCTGTGGGCTCAGGGACAGATTCTGTCCAGGTAGATTGGGGTTTGTTCAAATCAGAGCATACCTAACATACTCCTGTTTCCTCACAAGTTTAATAAAAACTCAACATTTTTCCATCTACTTCTACCTAAAACGGATTCTGCTGAAAGTTTCCAGCTGTGGAATTTAGACCAGATGTTTTGTTCTGGGTTACCATCAATTTCCTCTTTGCATACAGTCACAGAGCTTCAGGTGAATACCTGCTCCTCTTCTGTATGCTCCTTTTTCTCCAGTGGGTCATGATCCTGGACTATACCATAGGACTCATGATCTACTGTTGCTAATCCCTGATACACTACTGGAAGTTTCCATTATACGAAAAGTCAGGTTATTTTTTTGTAATTTTGCTTAAATGCTTTAAAGTTGCTTATCTTTAGTTGGTCACCAAAGTAAAAGTGCTTTGTTCATATTTGAGGTCAACAAGAGTATTTTAAAATAATGGAGATTAGAAAAAGCAAAGGTTACCTATGTTTGGAGGAATTTTCACATGGAGGTTTTTTTCTTTCTTTTTTTTTTTCTTATAGCCTTCATATAAACCTTTTATTTAAGCCTCATATTAAAAAAAAAAAAAAAAAAAAGCAGTCTGTTCTTAGGACTTGCAATAAGTTATATGAAAGGCAAACAAAATCCATTGGTGAAATCTAATATACTATTTTATCTTTGGCATTAGAATGGGCTGCCCAGGGAGGTGGTGGATTCTCCGTCCCTGGAGGTAATTAGGAAGAGACTGGATGTGGCATTTAGTGCCATGGTCTAGTAACTGTGGTGGTAGTGCCCTTTTACTACTCCTCTCCCTCACTACTAGAAAGACAATGAGGGGCTGGAGCGTGTCCTGAGAAGGGGAACGGAGCTGGGGCAGGGTCTGGAGCACAAGTCCAATGAGGAGCAGCTGAGGGAGACTGGGAGTGTTCAACCTGGAGAAAAGGAGGCTCAGGGGGGCCCTTCTCACTCTCTACAACTACCTGGAAGGAGGTTGTAGCAAGACAGATTATCATGTTTCCTTTCCATCATTTCTGTGTAGCCTGAGTGTGCCGCAGCAGCAGCGTTTGCCACAGTAATTTGGATCTACTTCTTCAAATCTCAGCTGGCATCAGAAAAAGCAGAGAAAAGAGGACAGATTTCAAAAGCCACAGTTCTGTACCTAAAATCCTTTTGTTAAAGTTCTAAGTAGGAAGTGAAGCCTAGAACAGATCATCATCTATTTCTATCCTCAGCTTTAAATATCACACTTTCTCTTTATAAACTCTTCCTATTTTGTTTCATACTTGAGAAAGGTTAAACTTACTTTGGTTTATTGGGTGCAGGGTTTTTTTTGTTAAACTTCCCACTTCCCAAAACTCAATGAAGTCTCAAACGGAATGGTCTTTAGGACCCAGCACAACATGAAGAATAAAGAAAGATGTCAGTGACATTTTACCACTTGCTCATAAGTTTTCATGGTCTTTCACAGTATTTTCTTGAAGTTTCTAAAACAAGGACCTAAAACTGCTGCTAACACCTCCAGTCAATTCACTCTGATCTTGCAATCAAACAAACCTGCAGAGAATCTGCTAGGCAATTTTTCTGTAGAATGTTTGAACCTTGCAGGCATATTTCTAGTGCCAAAAATCATTACAGAATTGAAAACCTCCTAGTCAGGTACAATCAAGTGTGAATCTTGGTCTCTGGATATATAAAGTTTTACATTTAGGGCATGTTAGTGTTAACAATTTGACAGCTTGTCTGAAACAATTAATTTTTAAACCAAAGGATCCCTTCTGTCAAAACTTTTTACCATTATCATAGGAGTGTTTGAGTCCAGCCTGGCAGCAAGCCGTCCATTTTCTTTAAAGGAAATGGCATTATTATTATTACTATTATATTACTTACCTTGTGAAACAGGCATTCAAAATTTTACTAACTCCTGCCAGACTTACACTTCCTTTTAGTAGTAATATGTTTAAAAATTATTTTTCTAAACATCTGCATTTTTCTGTTGGAAAAATGCCTGCTAATACTTCATATGTGTGTAATCAATGTGCACTTATTTATTCCAAATTTAACAGATAATCAACACTTTTCTACCATGAAATCCTGGCATCTTGCTAAAAACTTTTCCCATCACTCTCTGGCTAAACATCAATGATAATAAGTAAATCTGGAGCTGTTGTCAGGTAACTGTTTGCAACCTTTGTTGTTTTAGAAATGAGAGTGACACTTTGAGGTCACATCAACAATCTGAACAGCTGTTTGGATCCTAAAGGGAACTAATGGAAAAAAATATATATCAAATAAATTTTCGTTTATCAGGATATGTAAAGTTTTGCTTTATTTTAGTAAGGAAGTGTGTTTTTTTTTTCAGTAAGGATGTTTAAATAATTGTCTGAAATCAGCAAATTTTAGAGTTTATATTTACGTCATATCTATTTCAGATAAGTTCACAGAAACTCAGGCTTTTTAAGTATGAGCATTTTCTGAATTTATCCTGTTCCTTGCAGGTTTGCCATGACACCACTGCCTCCTTTAGCCTGGATGTTGTCATCTATGGATTTTGACACAGTGCATCTTTGTATGAATAATTTATTAGGCAATGAGGCTGTGCCCATCAAATCTCTTCTGATAAAAAACTTGCTTCAGCTAAAAACAATTTTAATTTCAACAAATACTGAATTAATTTTCCAATTTAATCTTTTGAAAAGATTTTTTTTCTGAATGTTAAACTTAACAAATTTTATAAGTTTACATTTGTAAAAGAAAACGTTATAGTGAAATTAAGTAAACCTGGACAGTGTTTGCTTTCTTCAGCTTTCTGAGAAAGCTGTTTCTTATCCTCTTTTACTCATGTCATTTTTAATCCAGATTTGCAAGACAAGGACTAAATTTGGAGCTCATTGAGCATTCTATAAACAAACTTATTTCTGAAACTGGACAATTAATAGATTATAAGTGGATGGATAACAGAGAGGTTGATTTTGTGCATTCCTGTACCACTGCCCCAAACTACATCTGTTTTCTGTGAACATCTTAGCACCCATTGCTGTAAAATCCATTCAGTTCCTTTTTCCCTGTGCCAATACACTCCATGTTGCACTCCCCAAGGCCCTTTTCTGACTACTCCTATTCTCCAGTGTTCCTTTTATATGTGTACTGACAGCTCTTTGGGCCGTTCTTGCCTCTTTCAAAATCTGGTTCAAGAGGAGGGAGCGGCTTGACCTGCAGAAGTGTTCACATTCCTGTTTTTTACTGGATTGACTTTCACTCATATTAACTTCATGGACATCTGCAGACTCCAAAAACTCTTGTTAAGGTGCCCACAATGCAGAATTAGGAACTCCTTTGTAGGCACTGTGGTCAGTATTTTCTTTCATGACTGACTTAACTAAAAGTCACAGAAGCCTTTGGTAGCAAACACAAACTGAGAGCTGCTCTCTGGGTGTTGCCTCCTCTATCACTCTGTCTCTCTTGCTGACGGCTGTAACTATTGGTTCAGGATGATTTCAGTGGCCTTGAGATCAGCAATATTTATCTCTGACAACACAGAGATGTGAATTATTATTGATGCCGAGGCAGATCCTGCATTTGTGGGGGGAGATTGTTTCAGGGTTACACCACTGTAACAATGAGAGAGTTGTCAGACAATATGATTTCTGATGCAACTTAAGTTCTCTAATTGTTTATCATATTGACCTTGGGAGATCTTGCAATCTCCTGTCTGCAACATTAATCAGCTGACATCATCCTGTGCTCTGAAAGGACATTATCAAATACAAAGACAGGAATACATCTTCAATGAGAAGAGTAGTGGGGCTTGGTGACCTGAGAAAGGGGATTAAAAAGACCTTTACTTTTTATCTTTGCCATGTGACCTCCGATGAGTCACTCCCATCTTTGCACTGTCCTGTCATTTTTCTGATGGGGAATTGTCTGAGCTGCTCTGCACACTGCTGGCACACAGGCTGTGCCTGCTCCTGTGCCTAACACTGCTAAAACAAGGAGCTTGCACAGGTTGGATCCATTCCAGGTCCAAGTTATCAGCAGAAGGCACCTACTGTTGTGCAGATAGGCTGAGCCTAGGCCAGCACACTCAAATTACAGTACGGACCTAGACAACATCCCAGTCATCTCACTTTGTTTTAAGAATTATTGTTAGCCAGAAACTGTTCCTAAATGGTCCTCCGTGGGAAGATTTAAAAAAAAAAAAAAAAAAAAAAAGAGTAGGTGGATTTTTGTGGTTTTGTTTGTTTTGAGGTTTTGTTTTATTTTGTTTTGGTGTTTTGTTTGTTTTAGTTTTTTGCTTGGTTTGTTCTCTCCCTCCCCTCATCACATTTGTAATGTGGGTTCATATTTGATGGGAAGAAACGTTGAAGCTCAGTGGAGTCTGGCTGATGAAATACTTTTACCACAAAACTACACTGCTGCATAATAAATGTATAACGAATAACATTGCACTGGAAGGACAAAACCATTGTGCTTATGAAATGCAAATTATTTACTTAATATTTAAAGTAATATTTCAATAATCCTCACTTGGTTAATGAACTGGTTTGGTTGTGGGATGAAATTCATAAAAGGTGAAGCAAATGTAACCTGCACAGAGATCAATTATTTGATTTCAGCTGCAAATACAATACCTTTCATAAATGGTTTAAATTCACTGGATCCCCAGTTTCAACTGATGGATGTTTACTTTTTGTATCAGTAATACAATCCTTTCCAGACAATGATGATAAGATTAAATGGCCTAGGGCTCTATTGGAAGCAGACACAAAATAAACCTTCAAACTCCCTTTATGGAATGTAACACTGTGCCTCAAAATATTAGACATTAGACCACTGACTGCTCTACACTGTGCTTCATCAACTGTAAGATGGATCTTTGGGCTCCCAAAACCCAAGTCTGACCCTTCAGGTACATCAGGAATGCTCAAACTTGTGCCAAAAATATCACTCCCATGGGCTACATGTGGGAGCTTTCTGGAGAGGGTCAGTCCAGGTAACTGAGCTCAGGTTTAGTGTAGGGGTTTGGCTGAGTCCGACCTGATTTGGGGGGGGGTACTTGGGAACATCTGCAGCAGATCTGCAGGGTTTGGGATCACCTCAGAGCTAGGACCCCAGCTATGTTCGAGCTACCCCAGAACAGCAGCATAGACAGAAAAAAATGTTTCTTAAGGCACAAGATTTAAAAAAAAAAAAAAAAAATATCCTAAAATCATACCCAAATTACTGAGCTAAAAGAATAAATGTAAAAAATTCCCTACATTGGCTTTGAAATTAGAAATTGATCTGACAATTGGTTTAATTTGGGATGCACTGAGTATGTGATAGATGCTAATTTATGCAGTGGGCCTGAGCTCAGCACTGTACCCAGCAAGGAGCTTTCCAGCTCAGTTTTTGTGCAGCAATAAGCTCCTCGTTGCCCAAGTACAACAGGACTGGTGCTGTCTGCACCTCGTAAGCAACTGCTTTTCAAACTGAGCTGATTGCTAGGAACGACCTTCACTCCTTCAAAAACACAAACACCTGCCCTCTACTCAGAGTAAAAGGAGAAGAAGAAGACAAAAAAAAAAAGAAAAAAAAAGAAGTCGAGAGGGAAGGTAGACAGAGGAATATTCACATCTTGATGGGAATCTTTTATTTATTTATATTTTTCAATTAATAAATCCCTGACTACTGCTACAGGTCCGAACCTCTATACAGGCAGAGTGAGGCTGGCAAGATATTCATAAGATAACAGTTAGTGAGGAAAAAATCTATTAAAAAACTCTTCAGCTATGTTGATGTGGTGAATGGAATAGTTTCATTCCATTAGCATGCATTCAACAAAGAGAAGTTAATTAGTTTTGAGAACTTCTGATATTTCAGTAAAACTTTGGACTAATTTTCAGTTGGATTTTTTTTGCCTTCTGGGGATCCTGTCAGTATTTTCAATTAACAGATTTCCCTGCACAAACTCTTCAAAGAAATGGTGTTAGAAATAGAGGAGGGCAAGAACTGCATTTTTCATTTCATGGGAAATACACAATTCCTTTCTTGTTACAAAAAGCATAATAAAAAAAAGAAAACAGTCAAGTTTTGGGTATAAATTAAGATTAATAACTCTGAACCAAGTTATACAAATAAATTCACTGTAATATTTAAGTATATTAGAACTGAAATGAAAATTCACTGGAACTGCCCCATTCTACCCCATAGTAAGCAACATTCAAAGTCATCTATCTCATTTGTTCCTCTTCCAAGTAAAAATTTCCTTATAGCTCTTTCTGGCAAAATCCTGCATCCTTTGTTGTTTTTGAAATACTTGTAAGGGTGTTTGTTACCTTCAGGGTTTGCTCTAGCATTAATTAAACATTATTTTTCTGAAATAACGAAAACTTTACTGTAGTATTTGTAATTAGAAACTCCAGTCCACAGTGAAAAAATATAGTTTGTCTTTATTTGCACGGCTAACCCGATGTTCTTTTAAAATTATATGTAAGTAATAGATGCTTATGTTCCATTTCAGCATTATACATTTATCTAAAGTAAACATGAACTTTGATCTATTATATTAAATGATGACACAAATGCATCAAACAAATGGATCTTTTGTCAACCAAGTGTCTAGTGAACAAGTAATGCAGCTGAATGATACCTGGGTCTGGTACAAAGGAATTCTTGGTATAGACAATAAATACGTGTCCAGCTTGCCTTTCTTCATGTTTAAAGTTAGGCAACAGTACTCAAAGGCTGCAGCTTTACTGGTCTGTTTCTGTATTGGTTTGTCCATCCAGCAATATTGGATCATCTCTTGAGGAAAGCCTGTTATTCTTCAGATATGGTTTTCACTGAATTATGATCATTCCACCATAAAAATCTTGATTTATTCACCAAAACTATATTCTCTATCCTTGTTTTCCCTGCCTCAGTGATGATGAGCTTTCCTCAGCTCTAAGAACGGAGAATTCCATTCTCTTTTTCTTCTGTCTTTGATTGTCTCTTCTCCAGACAGTTATTTCGGGTTTTTCTCTTCTTACCTTCAGGGTTTAAATTCACTAAAAACATCCTCCCTTTCAACTAAGGGTTTGTAGCAATTATCAAACAAGTCATAACTCCTAGTTTTCTGTACTCTAAAATTAGTATGTTGGGGACTATGGATTTATTGTTTTTTTGCTTTCTTGGTGTTCCTAAACAATCCAAAGAGCTCTGCTCATAACGCCAGCCAGTTCTTCTAGACTTCCTCCATCACATACCCTCTGAATTGCAAGTACGTTGCTGTTGAGTGCCCATTTCTTCCTTGATTGTGCTTTTGAAGGACTCTAAAAAGTGGATTTGTAATGATTTTTACCTTAGATATTGTCTAGTTTCAGGTTATGCAGACTAAAGAACAGGCAAGGAAGGACTGTGGAGCGCACGTGAGATCTGCTCCTCCTGGCTATCCATAAGACAGCCAATTACTGGGCATCTGGAAGAGCCTTTGAGTGGTCCTGGACACTTCTCAGCTGTTCTGTTACAGCTTCCTCCCTCTAGAGGTGAACAGCTTTCGGTTCTTTAGAGAATCTGATGCAGTCAAACACTAGCTTAAAAGAAAATATAGGGCTTTTCTTCAGAAGAAGGCACAGACAGCTTTTGACATGGATTCAATATTTGAAAAAAAATAACCTTTGCATCATTATTGTTGTTTTGGATCATTTTATAAACACCACACACTAATGTTATCTCAATCAGTGGAAATAACAGAGATTATTTATTTCATGTGGACTAATTTTTGTGAGGTATTTCTTTTAATAAACAACACCAAATTGTCAACTAGATGTTATGGTAAACAGATGTAGATTAAGCCGATTTGTATATATTTTATATTCTCTCTTATCATTTTTGAAGAAAAATGGTGCTGTTGACAGCAACAGCAATAAAAGAAGATAGGAGTCGTACTGTATATAACAGAACTGTTTTACTTTGATCTGTAGATTTGTGCTATGTGTGGTGGAAAGCAACAATGGAGAAAGAGATACTAAATAGAAAAATACTTTTAAGACTGTTAGCAAAAATAAATAAACTCAAATATCAGATCAAGCAAAATAATGCAAAATTGGTTTGGGGGATTATCGTGTGAAATGCCAAATCTGATGTTCCCGTAGTAGAAATTCTTTGGTCAAAGCAGATCAAAAAGTCTCCAGCAAAACTTGCCTGACAGAGCTTCAAACAGATCTTTCATGAAAATTTCTTTCCATGGAACGTTTTAATTCTCTGGGACAAATCCCACATATAGAAGCTGGTGACATAGAATTTTTCAGCAGCTTTACTTCAGTTACTTCATAGTTACACTGATTTGACCCTACAAGGACATAAAGACACCTTTCCCATGATGCTCTCAGAGCAAAATGCACAATATAATATCTTTCTTTCACACAGCACAAACATTGATTCATCGTATGAGTCAAATTAACAGTAAAAAAAAAAAAAAAAAAAAATTAGGGCACCTACTGCAGTATACATGTTGTGTCTTTAATTAAATTTTAAATCAAATGGATTATAATTTTTAAAGGTTTCAAACTATCTCTATTTTCTAAAAAATGTTGCCAATTAGAAGAATTTTTTCAAAACTTTTGCACCCTATACTACATCTTGTTATTAAACAAGCAAATCAACAAACAAATGAAACAAAGATTTTTTGCACTAATTCTGAATGGATAGCCATAACAGTCATAACAGCTTAAGCATTACAACAAACAAGATGTCTGACTGCAACTGGAGTTTATATTGACTGATTATTTCTCAACAGAACACTCTGGATGTCAAGAGAAACAGAGTGGAGATTAAAATACATGCAGTTAACACACAAAAAGATATTTTGGGGGGACAAGGCAACTTTAGAAACCTTAAGTTTAGGTGAAAAAAAAAATCCAGTGTGGTTCAGTTTTGCCTTTTTTCCCATGAGAAGTCTCCCAGTTTATAGGTGATCTTTGCATCCATGGGTATGGGGAAAATCAAGGTGGTTGTATGTGAACAAATTCAAATCCAGAAGGATTTTTACCATGATCATGTGGTGTTATGTTCACACTGCTGCCATAACAAGAGGGTCTACATGCAAGCTGGTTCTGACACACTGCAGTGAGCTCTGCTCTGCTGTTATAGATGTAATAAGTTGGCATCTATTACTGCAGACAACCCTGTGTTCCTTCTTACTGCATGTTGCAGTGTTGGTCATTTTTCCTCTGCTAATTGGGAGGCACATGAAATCCTTCAGACCTACCTCTGCTTTCTGTCTGTGCGTGGTGGAGGGAGACAAAGTGAAATTGGATTACTCCCAAAACATCAGGTATTTTAATTCAGATTTCTCACAGTCACATACCTCTGCCAGTAATATTTCAGAAGTGTTTTATGCTGTGATTTTGGCCCAGTGCAGCTGCACCTTCCCAAAGGGTTCCTGGATAAGATTTAGCAATTAGACTATTCCAGGGATCCCAGTAGGCAAGTTTCAAGCTGTTGACTGACAGGTCATTAACATAGATGCAGGACTCCTTGCCAGCTTATCTCAGTGTCTGGGAATGCTTCAGGGTACACGTAGGTTATTGGTGTAGATGTAGCTACAGTGCACAGAGATTTCTCCCTGGATTTCAGATAACTTCCCACGAATAATTTTAGTGAAATATCTGTGTTTCAGTGCAAAACAGCAATAACTTATCAAATAATAATATTTTTAAAAAAGAGAGAGGAACAAAAAAAGAAAAAAGACCAATGTTTTGATTATCAAATATTCTTCGACAGTGGTAAAATCATTAACTAGACTCATTTTGAGTATTAAAAAAATCACATTTTATTAAAATAATTACATTTTTGCATCTTGCAGACTAGTGACTATGATAGATATTAGGGCACTATTATGCTCTCAAACACTGTGGAGATTGCAACCAGTTATATGTCTTTGAAAAACCGGAAAAAGCAGTGAACTATTGACTGAGATAATTTTCCCATGTCACTTAAACTTCTTCAGGGTTATCTTTTTACTCCAATACTTTGGGTACATGAAGTAATGAGACCTTTTATGTGTTGTGGTGGGGGAAAGACTACTTTTTTATGACTTGGCTGCCATGCAGTGTCCCAGAAGTGTCAGATGTGGTTTTGTATTATGGGAATTACTGTGTGCAAAGGGGTTTCCAGATTTTCAAAAGTTTTCTCTCTAATAGGAGCAACATAGCTCAAAATAGTGAGTATTGCTCAAGAACAGTAAGTATCTGTTTTCTCGGACGACTTTCCAGCAAGTCAGAGACTTTCTTTCCAGTTCCCATTAAGAGACATCCATTTGGTAGCTATTATTTCACTTGTTCTGGGCTTCTTTCCTTTCTGCTACCCAAGCTTCTTGGCACCCCTCTGGGTTGACTAAATCACTAGCTTAGTGCTGACAAATAAATATCTCAATGTATGGAAACAGAAGAGATATAATTTATTTTAGTTTTTCCTTCCTGCCTAGAAAAAATAAGTGTGAAGAGTACATTAGGAACAGAAGTTCATGGTGGAAATAACCCTAAATTGGCAGCTGTTGTTATTTTACTTTATCTTTGTTTATGCCTCTCTACTGACGAAAAATATATATGACTGATGCTATGAGCAAAGTAGATAATGATTGTAAAACAAAGCACAAAATAACTGTAATGTAAGTTATTCTTTCCCTTGTGACAGAATGTAGGATTTCTGGGCATGGATCCATTGTTCATTATATTAGGCGTTGTACAAACACAGGCCCATTTGCTGGTCCCTATTTGAAAAGTTTCCAGCTCTTAGAAATGTATTCATCTCTATTTTCATCTGTGCAAAGGGAAAGCTGACATGACATGAGGCTTTGTCAATGCAAGTCAAATTAGAAACAGACAACTCATTGTGCTGAATTGGTGGAGACAGAAACCACACGATAAGTCGTTACGCTCCAAGTTTTTCTTCTTACCCTTGGGACCCTCAATCAGTGGATGGTAGGGCATTATCCTTTGGGGTTACATCAATCTGCCCACAAACAGTAGAGGGATCCCTACATGTTACTTTTTTGTGTTCTTCAGGTACCTTTGTGTCACTATAGACTTCACTAGTGTCTTTAGTATTAAGTGTAATGGGTCCCTACAGTGCTTAGTAAAGACACTGCATGGTCCTGTAGAATATTGAGAAGTTTGTGAAATTTAACCTGTTCTGATAAAAAAAATAACATCCACAGTATATTCTAAAATATCACTGCTAAATAGAAAAAAAGTCAACAACCTCAGGAGTCTTATACAGTGTCTTAGGAAACCTGGGATATTCCTGTTGTGGTCTGTGAGGCAGCAAGTAATTTTCAGCACTGTGCTGGTTGCTAGGTAGTTTTTATTGTCTCCTTAAACACTTCTTTCTCAGCCCCTGCTGTATCTGTGTGCATTCAGCACAGCAGATGCTTCATTATAGTCCTGCGCTGACAAAGGCTCCTTCTGTGTTCATAAATTTTGTCCCGTATTTGTCAGGGATTCATTTTGATGGTAGCATGAACTGCATTAAGGCAAAACTGGATTTATTGCTGCTGAATCTCCTCCATTTTGTCCTGCTGTTAAAGGGATTTTTCTGTCTGTCTTCCCTTACTTTCTTTCTCTGTGAGTCTGTGAATCTGCCAGACTCAGAAGTCTCAGTCCCACAGCACACCCCTCCCAGGATAAGGTGACTGAAGTGAAAGTGATGCAAGAAAACAAAGACTTAGAGAAGTACATTCTTCAGGACAGATGTATTTGTGAGTTTGGATCAAAATAACAGAGAATAAATGAGCTTGGAAGGAACCTCTGTAGCTCATCTTTTGTAACCCCTCTGTTCCAACAAGTTCAAAATAATCATGTCTTTACTTCTATACAAACCTTTCCAAAGGTCTATATTTGAATGCAAAACATTCTGACATATACATAACCTGGCAGAAAACAGCACAATCCTGCATATAAGTACTGCAAAGTCCTCAAGGATTAAGATAATGCTTCTGGGGAAACAAAGATGAAAATAGCCCTTTTCCAAGATAAAAACTCTTCCAACCAATATTCCAATTTTTTCAAAGGCATATAATCATTGCTCTCTTGATTTTTCAGGTAGGACTCTAAAATGATGACCATTTGTGTGAAACATATTGTGGGAGCTTTAAGCCACAGGTGGTTAAAGACACAGTGCCTGGAGGCATGTCTGGGTTTAAAATAAAGAGACAGAAGGAAAATGGA
Organism: Empidonax traillii; assembly: GCF_003031625.1. Classification (NCBI taxonomy): domain Eukaryota; kingdom Metazoa; phylum Chordata; class Aves; order Passeriformes; family Tyrannidae; genus Empidonax; species Empidonax traillii. The sequence goes on along the minus strand of NW_020955731.1, from coordinate 354,034 downwards.
ATGGGGAAAATGTGATATCTTAGTCATTGACATTTCTTCAATCTACCCCTCTTTAAAAAATATTTGTATGTCTTCTACTCTAAAACAAGAGGCCTCACAGATTTCTACTTAGCACAACCTAACTTGAGCCTACTGATAACTTTTCCTACTCAGTGGGTTTACTTTCTTATCCTTTCTCCTTTTGTCTGTCTCTGCAGTGTGGCTGAGGTTACATTAACATTTTAATAGCTGAGTCTAAATTAATAACATGAGCTTTTTGTCTCAGAATGCTCTCAGGCCTTCCAAGTATAGCCCAGCCACATGGTTTGGGCTGGCTGCTCTCGAGTGCCAGCAGTTGAAAATAGGAACGAGAAGTGAAAGTTCACATTTTTTTCTAAGAGCATCAGTTGAAGTTCCATGTCATTAAACTTCAATTAAAATCTCGGTCTGATTAGTTAATAAGCTGAACTGGTTATGATCTCAGCTTGTCTTTGGAGACAGAATATCACTGCATCTTTCTTCTGAGATATGTATTGCTCATAACTATATTTTTTTTCAGAAAATGATGTATTTTCCTGAAGGTTTATTGCTGTTCTTCTTGTTCAGAGTGTGACTCTTCACGGTGCAAAAGTCTACTTCTTCAGAAAATCATTTTATTCAAGAGATAAATTTTTTCACTGTCATGTCTTGAGTAACAATTTTCTTTTCAGCATTTACACAAGTTAGTCCAAAGTGTCATTCTCAAGCAGAGGAAAAACAACAACAATAACAGCAACAGCAGTGAGAAAAGAACAGTGAAGTATTCAGGTTAATGCTGTCCTGAGCAAAGCAACATTGAGGCTCAAGTGAGGTTCTGCCAATTTGAGTTTTAAAGATGAAGATGTGCAGACCTCATCTTTTATTTCCTGTGTGTAAGGCACTGGCTGTTGCTTCTTGCTTATAAGTGTCTTCTTATCAAAGCTTTTTGGTTACAGTTTGCATCTCTAAGCTATGTGAAGAACAAGTTGAACAGTTTCAGGAACTGTTCCTTTTCAATCACTGAATTGTTAGATTAGTCCTTGTTACAGTTTTAGCTCTGGACAACTGACACTACGTGAATAAGCTTTGAAGCAGAGTTTAGAAGCTTTGCTGGATCTGAAAAGATTCCTGAATATGTTTGGATTTAGCTTTACAGTTTTAGAGATAAATGAGGTGGGCACAGACGACGCTGTAACAGACAATCTCAGTATCAGAGTCATCCTAGCAATGTTTAATTTACTAATACCTGTACCTCTTTAGAGATTTATTGTGGTCTCATTAAATTCCCTCTCCAGAGGTGAATGGAGTTTTTGTTTTAATTTTTATCTGTTTTAATATGATGTGCAGAATTCTACTAACTGATTATTGTATTAGCCTGTATAAAAAATTAATCAACTGAAAAATAAAATACTATCCCAAACACCTTTCAGTCCTGAAAACTGGGAGCACAAGTGAATGAAAAACAGAGTGGAAATGGATGGAGTAGGGCAGGAATATGAAAATAGTACATACTAAATTCTTAGACCTCAGTCATACAGACATTTAATATCTACTTTTTCTTTAATATTACAGTGAAGTTTATGTTGCAAAAATGAACCTTATTTGGCAATCAGAATAAATGAGTCCCAGAAAATCAATGGTAGAATAATTCCCTTTTTGATTCTAGAAGGGAAGTGCTGAAACCCTCACAATGCCTTCAGTTTGGTTTCATTTGCTTTGGATTTTTTTTCATAGAAGCAAAATGTGGTATAGATGTTAAGATTATAAACTGGGGTTCAAAATGCACAGATTCTTCTTTCTTCACTATAGATTTTGTTACTGACCTTGAGCATTAATTACTGTCCATTGCATAAGGAAATGTAGATACTTGGCCAAAACACAAAAAGCCACCTAAAGGAAGTACAAAGGTGTATTAGTTTCTTCAAATAACTAGTTTCTTCTATGAGAGAATGTCTATAACTAGTTTCTTCTATGAGAGAATGTCTATAATTAGTTTCTTCTATGAGAGAATGTCTTCTCTCATAGAGGATACATCTAAATCTGTGCAAAAAAAAAAAAAAAAAAGGTAAGAGAGAGGACTATACTTAGTTTTTTGTGGAGCTTAGGTATCCAAATTAGTTTTGTATGAATGGGAATTCTGCCTACTTAGGATTCAGACACATCGTCTTCTGAAAAGAGATGGTTGATTGGATAGAAGTGTTCCTCTTTAAAAAGTGGCCAGAGGAAATAGCAGTGAAAATATCTGCTCAATTTAATTTTGAAACTTGGGAGCAAAGATGCTTCAGAGTTCCAAAGCAGTAAAAGTTCCAAGGAGAACAGCTTTGTTGCCAGTCCAGGGAGTCTGTTGAGGAACACACATAAAATATCATCAGGCTGACTGGGGGAAACACCTGGAGAACAGAGCAATACAGACAATCAGAATGTGGACCTGTATTTAAATTTTTCTGAAGTCTCAGTTTAGGTAGGCTGTGAAGTATCAAGAACTCTTGTCTTGAGTGTCCTGTGAAAAATGGGTATAACAGCCTTTCTTAGGCAGATCATGTCATATCCGCCTCCCACAAAGTTTTCTGAAGAAATACAGGCTTCATGAAAAGCCGAGTACACTTCTACTTGATTGTGCTAAGAACAAGTATGTCCTCTGTCAGCCTTACTGCTTTTCATATCCTACAGTTGTGTCCATTTTGCTTTCTGGAAGCTTTCACTTTCATCCCATCCATTATGTCAATGCAACAATGAATGAGACATGGGGACCTATTCTGAGTATTTGACTTCTCCAAGGGAGTTTTTCTTCTTCTTTGGTCAGGGTTGTCATTCTCTTTATCACTGAACTACTTCTTCGGATTTGAACTTTATGCCCTGATGAAGCACCTAGAAAGTAAAAAAGGATGACAATCCATTGCAGGTCACTGCAGTACCAGAAGCAATTTTGACTCCTGCAGACACTGGTTTGGGTACCTACTGAGAATCAAACATGATGTGATGAATAAAAAAGAAACCTGTCTGATAATCTCCTTTTTAGATGCATTTCTTGGTAAATAACTTTGTGAGAAGATTTAATTTCAAAAATATTTTTTTAACTTCAGGTAAATAGTTCACAATACTCCTGGATCACACTGTGTCAGAATTTGGCTAGAAATCCTGCTCTGCTGGACTGGAGACATTATCTGCTGAAATGCCGTATTTTGCATGAAATGCAAAGCCAAACCAAGATCCAAGTTCGTAGTTATCACTGCAGAACTTTGCTCTCCCAGCAAAAAATACGGCCAGTACTAAAACATTATGGTCAGAGTCCAGGTTTTGTTAATACATTGTGTCAATGTAAATTATTCTTCAGATTCAGTTGCTTGCAGGATATTTATGTAGCATTACTGAGAGTTATTAGGTGGAGGGAGGTGAAATTATTCTTATATTTTAGTACCCTGTAATGGATTATAAGTTTATAATATGCACAAAACATGATTTTGATTATTAAATGAGCTAAACATTGAAGTTCTTGTATAAAGATAAAGAAAAAGAAGGCAGAGAAGGAAAGTAGAGTTTTTCTCACAGTAACACAAAGATGTGTTGTTTAAGATTTGCTGATAACCAAAAAGAACCCTTGCAAAGCAGCAAAGTTGTTCCTAAGAAATCCACTACTTTGATCTATGCCTTCCTTGTTAGCTTTTTTTTTTCAGTTTGGTGAGGTTAGTATTGGACACTTTGCTGAGTTGTGCTCAGATTTGACTCTGTCTTGGCTGTGGACACCAAAGTACCACGATAAAATGTAGAAAGAAGGTGATGGGGAAGAACAAGTGCTGGAGGGAGTCTTGTTTGCAATGTGCTGTGTTTTCTGACAGAGTGCATAAGAATGAATAACTCAAGTAGAAAATGAAGAGGTAGAACAACGTCCTCCTGGGGAAAAACAAGTATGGAAGTAACTAGAGTTCTGTGACCTTGGGGTCCTGATGCAATACAAGAAATGGTGTCAGGATGCAACTTCTGATGAAATGCTAGAAATTGCCTTCCACCTTCTCCATCTCTCTCCAGTTTTTCTGTCAGTGGTACATCAAAGGCACCATCAAAGCCTTAAATTTTTATGGGGAGGAAGAATGAAAAATAGGTAATTTATCACACTTATAACTACCAATGGAGGTTTTAATTCCACAGTGAATTTAAGAGCACAGTGAATTGGTTGCAAAGTCTTCTTGCCACTGTTGGCTCTGTGAAAAAATACTTTGATTTTTTTTTTTTTCCTATTTAGAATGCAAAATCTCTTTGTATGATACAACCTGCTACTGATCCATCTCTACAAGAAACAAATATGTTCATTTCATATCTATCTGGAAATTCCCTTAAAAAGCCATCAACTCCCTGGGTGTTCACTTGATGACATTTGGTCATGGAACCATTCTATCTGCATAGTGCCCTCAGCCTAAATATCACTGAAACCTCAAGCACAAAAGCAAATGCCTTTGTTAGAAAGCTGTATAAGCTTTGACATAAAAACAAGAAAACAAAACCACAAAATATTTCATCCAACATAGCAATTCAGAAGGGAGGGGGAAGAAAAAAAAAAAACCAAACAAAAAACTAAAAAAGCCATTACCAGAAATGATTGTGTGTTCAGGACCGCTTGCTTCATTGGAAAGTAAAATGGGCCATATCCAGCTCACCAAGCATGTGGAATATATATCAAACATTAGAGTCTGACATCCTCTATTGTCTTGGTTGATGAGAGCATGTGTTTGAACAGAAAGGTCATGCCCAGTCATGTGTGCTGAGTGTTTAGCTGGTAATGCAAAGTCAACACTTTTTTTCCTCTTCCTTCTTTCTCTCTTTAGGCAGTAGAGCACTGACACAATACTAAGGATTGCTTTGATCTAAAATCCTCAGCTGCAGAGTCTTAAAATTTGTTTAGATTTACCTTCATGGCAAAAAGTTTTCTACCACTGTGTAATCTTACAGTGTTCCTTTGTCCAGAGTGTCAGTTTGTCGGTAGTAGTTTTGCTGAGGTACTTCCAGACCCAATGAAAACCTGTGATGAGGGGCAGTAGATATTTTTGTACTTCATATATAACTACATGTCTGATTTTGAATCATCCAGCTCTAAAAGTATTTCTGTTACTTATGCAAACAGAGAGGTTGAAAACCAAGGATGGTGTAGGTGAATAATACTTCCTTCAAATGATAGTAGGTAAGAAGTCAGAGAAACATTTTTCCCCTTCAAACTAAATATTTCTGTCCTTTTACAAAATATATATGAAAACTGAGCATTACCAGTAATATAACCCCTTTTGGCAGGACAGTTGTCTTTCCCAGAAGTAGGCAAAATGCTGGGATTTGACATTTGAGACACTATGATCAAATTGAGAGACCATTTGATTTCTGATGGAGCAGAAATTCTATTTTCTCCAATAACAAGTGTTAGATCCAATGAATTATTATGACCTTAAGCAATTCCAGTTCTGTCACTGATGCTTGAATAATTCTATGTCCTTATTTCCCCTCCTGTGTTTTGATCACCTCATCTGATCAAAAGGTGCATCTGGACTGTCTAGTATTAATTATGTATACAATGCTTAGTAAAATAAGTTATTATGACTCCTAGAATCACAATGACAATTTTTTTGATGTTTGTGCTCATTGGAATAAGGCAGAACAGAGAAGAAGCTTTGGCCTTGAAAATTTTGATCACAGTTTAAATTATAATTCAAATCTTCATAGAAAATGTTCATTTAATCCATTTATTAAGATGCCTTTCCACTGGAAAGTCATTAGGAAACTTACAACACTCTCAAACCTGTTTGGGTAATAAAGTCTTCTCTTTGTTTCCTAGAAATTGCCATCTGTCACCTGAATGTTTCCCCTAGAAAAGCAGAAAAATGAAATTTATTATTTGCAATATCAGCTGGCAGAGTTCTGTGTTGTGTTCTGTACATTCAGTTACTACCGTTTTTGAAACACTTGAAAGATTCAACACTCATGGAAGAAGTAGAATCTTGTTCAAGTCTTCAGTAAAAACAAAACAATTATATTGAACACTGCTGATTGACTGTTGTTTCCTCTTGTTAGCTTTTAGTTTTCAGAAATAAGATGTGTAATGCAAGTGTGCTCTGTGTGACAGGGGGGAAAAATTACTTAGGCGTAATTCTGCCACAAAAACATTGATTATCAGACATTTCATGTGTAAGGTACCACAAAGAAAGGATTAGATGTTTAATTGAGGTACTCAAATGGCATCTGAGTAAGAATAATTACTGCAAGGTTTGGCCATTCTTAGTTATTATAGAAGAGCGAGCTGTGGTCAACAAGCCCCTTCTACATTTCCTTTTTCTGGAGGAAGCAGTCTCAGAACTACACATTGCAATAGAAGCCACGTGTTGGAGAACACATACCAATTAGATGAATCCCTGGGAGCTCAGATCTAATCCTTATGCAGCTGTATGTGTTTCCTTTGTTTGTCATGTAAATGAAGGATTTATCAATATCATCTCAGTCTACGTCTGTACGGGATTTGGCTTGCAGCTGTCTCAGAGCCTTTGGCAGAAACTGTAGAGCTGGTCATGCTCCTTTCACCTGCCCATTTATCCTGCATAATTTAGTTACAATTTTTTTTTATGCTGTGAACTAGAAAGTGATTCCCCTTGTTTCCCACTTCTATACTGCTCACAATGTTGCATGTGTTTTCTTCTCTATTTGATGCTACTGGTCTGTGTGCAGAATGCTATAACAGAAGGAGTCAGATCTGAAAACCTCTGACCACTGCTGAGCCACAGGAAGGATCTTTGTGAAGGCATAGGGTACAAAACTTTTCCTTGAAGAGGAAAAGCTGAGTTATGTTCTTGGCACATTTTATGTCAATGCTGAATCTCTTATAACCCAAAGTGGGCTCAGGTGACGATATCTGGATTTTAGCTTAAAGGTTGCATACCTCATAAGAAGACAAGGAACAAGCTACTATAGTAACAAGAATAACAGCAATATCACATATTTATATCTACACCAAAATTCGGTGTATTTTACAGTTCTGTTACTGTAACTTCTTTTTGGAAGCAAACAGAGCAATCTGCCCAGGAAGAATTAAATACAGAATGGATTCACTAGGCATAAATTGATGCAAAATGTCTTCTTCAATCAAGACAAAAAAACTTCTCTTGTTTTCATCAATAGATACCACAAAGCCTCCATTAGCTCTTGTACAGGAGACATATCAAAAGGAAGTATTTATTATCACAGATTTGACTGCAAGAATAAAAAAATAATGATAAAAAGTGACATAAGTTTTCATTATTATAGAAAAAGGGGGAAAAGAATGAAGAAGTGTGAAGAAACAAAACTTGCTGGCTCTGATATCTTTTCTGTGTTTCCTTTGGTAAGTTCTTACTCTTGTTGGCAAAGCTAAATATTAAAGCAGGTCCAATTAGCAGTAGAATATTCGTGTATCAGGAACGGCCATCTAATCAGCCCACACTTGGCAACAGAGAGATGACTGTTTGCCCAATTCTGTGGAAAACAGATTTTCAAAGGAAAAATGACTCTTCAGTCCACAGTTACTAGATAGCAGTGCTGGAGTGTGTCCAAAGTTGAGTAATGAACTTGGTCTGAAGAACAAGTTTGATGAAGAGCAGCTGAGGGAGCTGGGGATGTTTAGCTTGGAGAAAAGGAGACTCATGGGGGGACCTTATAATTCTCTACAACTACCTGAAAGGAAGGTGTAGCCAGGTGGGTGGGTGTCTGTCTCTTCTCCCAGGTAACAAGTAATGGTCAAGAGGAAATAGACTCAAGTTGCACCAGGAGAGCCTTAGACTGGATATTAGGAAAAAATTCTTCACTGAAAATGTTGTCTAGCCCTGGCACTGACTGGCCTGGGCAGTGGTGGAGTCACCATTTCTCTGTGTATTTAAAAGACATGGAGATGTGGCACTTGGGGACATGGTTTAGTGATGGACTTCTCAGTGTTAGTTTAATGGCTGGACTCAATGATCTTAGAGGTCTTATCCAACTGAAACAATTCTATGATTCCATGATTTATACTCTCTTTGATCAGGGAATGGGAAATGGGACTCATCAATGACAGGATATGGTGGGTTTCCAAAATTATCCCTGGAAATCATAGTCCCCCATTAAAAAAAAAAAATCTCTGCCAGACAAATGCAAGATTTTCTGTGTTCTTAATGAAGTTGTAGAAACACCTCAATTAAAATAAAGCAAGGAGAAGGAAGAATTAAAATCATTAGTTTCTAGCTATTTTAATTATGAACCATGTTCTGTTACTCATTTGACTTGTATTAATATTTTCTTGTTCAGCTCAATCATTAAACTCATTGGGACTACATAGCAAGGCACTTCTGTCTGAGTAAAGGGGATGTATTTTGTCCAGTGGACTAATTTCTTGAACAGCATACTATTCTCAAAGGGAAACAGAATTTACCATCCAGATTAATGAGGGACTGAGTTTAAAAACTTCAGTTAAAGCAAAGCCATCAGCTAAAGCTTCATACATCGACACACACACACACACACACAAGTCAGGAGGGGTTTTGGAAACAGTTTTATGTGTACCGTGAGCAGAGAGACTGCAACAGCAACTGAATCAAATCACGTACTAAAATAAATTTTCACTTGATTAATTGTTCTCATCTCAAGTCCTTAAAGAGCTTCTGGTAATGAACAAATCTCAGCATGCACATAGTCTGCATGAATGCAGAAACTGTCTTATACTGAATTCTTGACATGAGCCTTCGAACCAAGATGACTCACAAATTAGACAAAGAATTCAAATAGGAATTTGAGCTTTGCAGAAACAAAACACTTCTCCATGCCTGTGAGCCAAACTGTTCTTCCTGTCTGTGTTGCTAAGGGCAATACCTGTCCCAGACAGTGAGGCAGGCTTTCTCTACTAAGATGGACTGTGGTCATTTTAGCATGTGTTTCATATATTTTGCTGCAGACATAACTAAACTCTTCAGATTGTTGATCTTATAATTACAGAATCATTTACTTATTGAATTCACGTGTGAAAGAGCCACACTTTCAGCATAGTGACCTCAAGCTGTCCTTCTTCATACAATGAGATAAGAACATGGAAGGTAGATTGGGAGAATAAAAAGTTCATGTTATGCTTTATGAATATTTAGATGATTTGAAGTTACATATGAAAGAATATCAACTAATGTTATAGTCAACGTTCCTTCAGATGATTAAGATACCTAAGGTGCATAAAAATTGATGCTGTTATTATTAGTAGCATTAGCATAAATTTTCTAAAAGTGTCTGTTTCTCTTCAATGACTGTATAGGGAGACCAGAGAAGCAGTTTAACAGTTCAAGTCAGTGAGGTGAATTCTACAGTAGTGATGAAGGTGCTGTTGACCATGCAGGGCTTGTAAGGAGGAGAGATGCTAACATATTCAAGACTATATATTACCTTTAATATGCATTAAAATAATCATAGAATCATTAGAATTGGAACAGACCTTCAAGAACGTTGAGTCCAACCTTTGATCAAACACCACCTTGTCAACTAAACCACAGCACTAAGTGCCATGTCCAGCTATTTCTTTGAACACTTCCAGGAATGGTGATTCCACCACTTCACTGAGCAGCCTGTATCAGTGCTTAAACACCCTTTCAGTGAAGGAATTCTTCCTGATGTTCAGCCTGAACAGGCTCTGACAGCTTGAGGTTATGTCCCCTTGTCCTGTTGCAAGTTGCCTGGGAGAAGAGATGGACCCCCACCTTGCTACAACCTACTTTCAGGCAGTTGTGGAGAGTGATGAGGTCCCCCCTGAGCTTCCTTTTCTCCAGGCTAAATAACCCCAGCTCCTTCATCCACTCCTCATCAGACTTGTGCTTCAGACCCTTCCCCAGCTCCATTGCCCTTCTCTGGACATGCTCCAGCACCTCAATGTCTTTCTTGTAGTGAGGGACCCAAAACTGAGTACATTCCTTTTCTGCTGTGCCTCTTTCCAGCCACTCTTCCCTGAGCCTGGAGTGCAGCACGGAGTTGTGGTGACCCAAAGGCAGGACCCAGCACTTTGCCTTGTTGAACTTCATGGTCTCAGCCCACCAATCCAGTCCATCCAGGTCCCTCTGCAGAGCTTTCCAGCTCTCCAGCAAATCCACACACCAGCTGAACTTAGTGTCATCCACAGACTGAGGGTGCATGTGATCCCCTTGTCCACATCATCAGTAAAGATGTTTAACAGGACTGGACCCAACACTGATCCTGTGGGAACCCCACTGGTGACCGACCACCAACTGGATATGTCACCAGCCATCATCACTCTCCAGGCCTGGCCCTCTAAATAAATAATTAATTACTAATAAATTATAAAACCTTTAATAAAAAAGTATACAGAACACATCTCAAAACTAGGGAAGTCAAAAAAGCTCTATACCTTTTGATTACTGTGGCAACTGAAGTTTCCCAATATTTCAGCACCTCTAGGAGTGATTGCAAGGGCAGTAAACAAGGGTCAGATGTCTGATTCCTCCAACTCTAGAAAAAGGAAATGGAAATCTGATTCATATTTTTCTTTCAGCAAGAAGTAAAATTTGATTTACGTGGGAACTGGTTGGACCATTATCGATTCATTTACTGGGTAACCTCATATAGCAATTTCACACAGCATAAAGGGCTCTTTGGTGGCCTAAACCCCTATTTTTGAACAAAATAACCACAAATCTGATAGTATAAATAAAGGAAGGGAACTACCATATGTTTCCTTGCTTTAAATAACTCCTTAAGTGAATGGTAGTGTTTCATAATAAAGTCAAAGGTTTCTGTGCAGAAAAAGAGGGAAAAAAAACCTTTCAAGGAAGCAACTTCCCTTGACAGAGAAAGAACAGTCTGACACAGAAAAAGAAAATAAATAAAAAAAAAGACCTGACATAATCTTTTTCTTAGTCAGTCTCCTTACTTATATCTGGTTCTAAAATGATTATTTTAATTACCTACCTCAGTTAACGTAAGATATATTAATACAAGAAGATTCATTCATCCCACATACTATCCATTCATCTAGTCTAATTTTTCCCTTCCCTGTAATATCTTCCAAAGGATGAAGAGTAAATGGGTTCTTGGTAATAGGATCAAATAAAATAGTATATATGAGAATATTGTGAACAGATTATTTTTCAATTAAATTATCTTTCCATTAGAAGTATATCTGCTGGATATTTTTCACCTTGGCTTTAATGTGCTTCATTTATTTATTTAATGAAGATATGAATGACAGTGCATTCATTCTAAATTTCAGTTTTCATAATGGAGTGGTCTTTTCAGACCTCAGCAGGGCCCATAATTTCCTGCGCTGAGGGCTGTACAAACATTCAAAAAGGAGATTGCTCTTGCTCTGATTAATTTGTTATCTAACAGATAAGCCAGTAGGATACACCTACATGGGCTCTTGGCCTCTGAGCAGACATGAGCTCATTCTGTTTGCATCTAAAGCAGATGGAAATTTTGTCTGCCTGTGCTCCTCATTAACTACAAGCCTCGTGAATAAAAATAACATGGCGTTTAGTCCAAGCTACCAAGTGCTGATGAAAGATGTTGTATCTTAACTTGTGTTTGGGGTTTCCTGCAGCATCTGCTCAGGAGCATAGGTAAAGTGAGGTCTAGTTTTCTGAAAATTATTATATAGATAACTCTGAAGAATACAAAATAGCAATATGGAAGAGAACAATATGATCTTTGGAGATGTCTGGATTGGTAAGATAAAGGACAAGAGTATCAGTTTCTTGGGGAAGGACTGAGTAACTGTTCATTCAAATCCAAGGCCCAGTCCAAGGCAGAATCAGTGTGCCTGTGCCTGTTCTAGAGTTAATCATGGATGAGAGTCATTTAACTCTTGGAGTGAGGATTTAATTGTCTAATTATTAGGTTTATTAACTCAGGTACTCATTTGTATTCCCTCTGGAGTGAATGGAGACAAGCAGACACTCCCAGACAAGTTACTTGCCCAATCATCTCAGACACTTAAATTAAAATGGACTGAATGATCTGCAGATGATGCTTTCCTCTCCCCATCTGATTACTGAAAAAAAGAAGGCACTTCTCATTTTTAGATTACAGAACTGCTTCCCCTTGATTTTGAAGTGCTTGATCTTTCCTTGAGTTGGCAAAGTCTCTCTGTTCTGACCTGAAACTACATTCAGCTCCTACTGAACAGTATTCTCATTTTCCTTCGGTTACCTTATTTTCTGGATTTTTTTTCTTTATTTTCTGCTTCTCTGCTGTGTAGATTCCCATTTGGTTCCCACCAACCTCACTCCAAAGAAAATAAAAAAGAAGAAAGAAAAAAAGTCAAATAAGAATGGTGACAAAAATAAAAGTGATTACAAATCCATTTTACACTCACCCTCACTCCAAGCTGAAATTATCCTGTTCACTGAGGCACAGGTGGTGATTTTCCTGACTTGATTTGGTCATTAAAAATCCTCTAGCTGCTTCAATACTTTCTCCCTGAGGCCCCTATCAGCACTCTCTTCTCCAGTGATTAGAATAGAGCCGATTGGCCTTCTGAACTTATTACAACCCTTTTTCTAATGATCTCATAATGACTGCAAACCTGAGCCCAGCAACCTGACAGATAATGATGTCAATTATGTAAAACTGAAATGAAGGCTTTGAATCTAATAGACTGTACTGGGGGGAAGGGAGGGAGGAGGTTTATTTATAGTTTCACTGAGTAACTGTCATATTTCAAAATATGTCAGCAAAAGTTATTAAAGGGTAGGTTGGGGAACACAGAAAGAGATTCTGGTTACAAA